>NC_143139.1:47532285-47682714 GCF_059928025.1 Delphinapterus leucas
TTTAAATTCCATTTCTGTTATCTTCTTAAATCTACTGATCTAATGAAAATGAATTTAATACCTAGGAAATATATCTAGAGGCACTGGTGAATCCTTGTCTAAAAAATAGTGAGAATAATGGATCAAGAGAGAAGACACGCCAGACCAGAGAAAAATGATTTAGTAGAGGAAAGAGTCTTGAACTTTTAATAGAGCTTCACTATTTCAACAACTGCACTCATAAATGCTATGTGTCCTGAATTGTTTGCATTTGTGCATTTTACAATTATTTACTACTAACAGAACAAATGATGGCATTGAAGAATTTACTTAAGGAATAAAGAAATTTGGATAACTCAGGGGAAATATATATTAAAATAAATGTATATAAAGCCAATATATGAACAATTATATATATTTGTATATATATATATATACACACACATGTATATGTGTGTGTATATATATGTGTGTATATATATATATATATATATATCTCAGAGAAAAAGAGAAAGAATAATAAAGAGAATACGTATGAAGAAAATATATTTTTATCCAATATTCTTTATTCAAAGTTTAGGGAACGAATGAAAAATGAAGAGTAATGCATTTTTCAGTTATTTTGGAAGTTGTAGCTATATTCTAAATGAAATAATTGAAAATGAATAAACTAATGAGCACAACACTGAAACTCTCTCAATGTGTTATCACATACATATTACAATTTCAGAAGTGCCACTGGAAGTTTCTGGGTATAAAAAGTACAGTAAGTCCCCTACATATCAACAAGTCCTGTTCCGAGAGCGCATTTGTAAGTCCAATTTGTTCGTTAAGTCTAACAAAGTTAGGTACCCAACTAACACAATCAGCTACATAGTACTGTACTGTAATAGGTTTATAATACTTTTCACACAAATAATACATAAAAAAACAAATGTAAAAAATAAAGAAAACATTTAAAATCTTACAGCACAGTACCTTGAAAAGTATAGTAGTACAGTACAACAGCTGGCATACAGGGGCTGGCATTGAGTGAACAGGCAAGAAGAGTTACTGACTGGAGGAGGGAGAGGAGGTGGGAGATAGCAGAGCTGAAGGATCGTCAGCAATAGGAGATGGAGGGCAAGCTGCAATTTCACTACGCCTGACATTGATGGCACAGGTTCTGGTTCCTCGCTGGATTCAATTCTCTCTACCCCTTTGAAAAAACTATCCAGTGATGTCTGGGTAGTAGCTGTTTTTCTCATCATAGATGACACGGTAGCACTGGATTGCATCCTGAATGGCTGCTGCAACCTTTGTGTACCGTTCTACGTTTGGGTCCCGTGCCTCAAAAACTAACAGTGCCGCCTCAAAAAAAGAAAATCCCCTGGCCATTTCCTGAGTCACGAATTTCTTTGGTTCTTCAGTTACTTCTTCTTCCTCTTGTCACTCCACTCTCTCAATTATTTTCACTTTTGTTTCCATTGTTATCTCTTGGCACTTCTTAGCAGTACCAGCTACATCATGGCTGCTTTTACACTTGCTTCTGGATATCCTGGGCTTGAAATAAATACTGTACTACTCTGTACACATGTTCACATGTTTGAAAGTTTGCAACTTGAAGGTTTGTATGTAGATGACTTAATGTATTTGCTTTTTTTAATGTCTGAAAATGACCTAATTTTGCTCTAATTCTTAAAAGATACTTTAGCAGAATATAGAATTCTAGATTTTCAGTTAGTTTTCCTCAGCACTTTGATGATATAATGCTTATATCTTATGCCACAAAGACAGGGTCTTGACAATGATTAAAACTGTTCCATAAAGGGTGAATTATATATTATATAGTCATAGAAAAGAATAATTTTTAACACAGCTATAGAGAGATCATATTGTATCTAGTGTTTATCATTTTGAATATAGATTCTTCACTCTATTGTTCAGTCTTAGAAAGCCAGAGTCCCTGAAATATAGCTGTGTGACCTTGGAAATGCCATGTAACCCCTCTGATCCTTTCCCACTTAATCTGGAAAAGGAGCATTTATAACACTTTATGTACAACGCTGTTAGAAAAAATAAATGAGATTAAGTAATGCCAAATATTAATTACAAGGTAAGTAAAATTATTTGCCATTGTAACTATGAACAAGCTCTAAGATAAAGGAAGAAAATTACTTTTCTCACAGCACATGCATGATCTTGTTCCTTTCAATCAACTGGTATATTTGGCAGGGGTTTCAAATTCATATCCTTACAGAGAATAGACACTAACATAAAATGTGTGAAGTGAAAGGATATAAGATTATAGAGAGCAATGGGGCTCTGCTAATGAAGAGTAATCTAGAAAGGCATTTACTTTCATTTGTACTGGAACATGACTACAGAAAAGTCTGGCTTAAAGATGACTAGTTTTACATGTAGTTTACAGAGTTATTCTCAAAGTGTGTTTCTTTAATACATATTTTGATTTAAAACTGTGGTTGTCTACAAACCAGCAAAATCAGACTGGTGTAAACTTCAGTTTCCTCGTAACACTGACACTTACCTTTTCAATCCCACTCTTTTCTACTTTTATTCTAGACATTTGCTTTACTACTCTAAAGATCCACAAAGTGTTCCCTATTTATTCTTCCTATTTAGAACTTACTTACTCTAATAATGTATTTAGCAATAGAAGGGTGGGGGTCAATGCCAATAAAACACAGAAGAGAACAACACATAAAAGGACTTAGAATGTTGGCATGGGCAAATACAAAGGAATTACTTCTGTGAGCTGAAAAGCTAGAGAATTTAATGAATGAACCAATGTATTCAATAGTCTGTAAAGGGTTTGAAATATTTGAAGTTAGAATATAATGACATGTAGAAGGAATTTCAATAGCCATTATCCTTTCATTCCCTGAAAGAATAATGAGCCAACAGCTTCATAAGCATTATATCTCTATTGTAAATTATTACTTAGCAACTGTACATCCTAAAATAATCATGCTGAGTTTCTTTTATTTATTCTCCTTTGAATAAATGTGTTTTCATTCCAGTATTGTTCAAATTAGCAAATTTGCTATCAGGTAGATTGCAAAATGCTTGAGAAAAATGTTATTGTTTTCAATGGTAGATTGTATGTGTTTTTAAATTATTATAACATTTAAAAAATATTTTCGTAAGTATGAACTATTTAGTCATATGTTTATGACTTTTGTTAGAGGAGTTATAACTGTACACATAAAATTTTGAAATGGTCTGTTTAATTAAAATCACTATCATCAGAACTCTAGTAAGTGGGAAGCAGATAGAAAACAACCAGATGTGGTTTATCACCAAATGAGATAATTGCAAGTCTATGCTTTAATATTTAAAACTAATCATTATGTAAATATGTAAATGATTTTTCTTGATCAACTACAGTATATTCACATATGTCTATATTTTGTGATGGCTTCCTTTAACTCTAAATGTGATTGAAAAATGATTGGCTTAAAGATTAGAAATACATTAAATAAATTGATATCAATGATATTAATATCAATTGATATTAATGAATCTGGGAACACATATCTTTGAAATTAATGCTTTTATAAACATTCAGTATCCTTTGTCATGCCATCATTTAGTAGAATTGCCATTGCACATTTTATGAAAAGCTTCTGTAACCTGGTTTGATTTTTAAATATATTTAAGAAATATTATTATATTAAACTGAGAGAACTATTTAATATCTCAGAAAGTAAGTTAAAAACAGGTAAATATATAAATTCAAGTCACTATCTTGCTTAAAAATTTTATCCTACTTAAAAACACTTAAAGTGTTCTTTCATAACCATTTTTTCGTAGGTTTTCAAATTATGTAAACAACGAAAACAAAAGAAGTACAAATCTGCAAAGACATTGCTTTCCGTGCTAACTGAAATAGAGAGTTACACATTTTGAAATTTTACTTTTGTAGCACGTGGGGGAAAGGATTAAGATTGCTCCTGTTGATAAGACAGACTCTTAGTGCCACTCTACCAACACATTCCAGATAAGGAAAGCACAGAAATACTGAGTATTAGAGATTTGATGATAATCTTCAGGATTCACAGGTGAAGCACCTGTAGATACAAGACAATTGCACAAATGACACACCCAAACAAATTTTGTATAGAAGTGTATGAATATGCTCTTGCTCCTCTCTTTTTCTACTATGTTGCTTTTTCTTACGCACTGGTCATCCCAAAGTCTTCACTCTTGGAATCTCCTCTGTGGCTTCTTCAACTTGAAACATTTTAGTCAACTGTGTTCACATTTAAATCCAAGCCCATGTGTTTGTTTACCCATTCTGGATTGACTCCCATTAACCAGCCAGTTCCAGGTTGATGAACCTATCACTTAATGTTTGCCAAACCTGTGTGTGACCTACTTGAAGCATAAGTTTTTTGCTTCTGGACAGGCTTCTAGGTCATTCATTCCCTCTCTACATATCCAATCTGGCTCATTGGCCAAGACTCTGATCAGTGTAATTATCAGTTTTTGGAATAACTAGGAATACATTTAGTTACATCAGCTACATATAAAGTACACAAATTAAATGATATTTCCAGTCTAAGCAGAAAGATATCTGCTTTGTAGAGGAGGAATAAAATACCTAGAAATAAACTTAACCAAGGAGACGAAAGACCTATACTCTAAAAAACTAGAAAGCACTGATGAAGGAAATTGAAGATGATAAAATGAAGTGGAAAGATTTAATTGGAAGAATTAATGTTGTTAAAATGGCCATACTACCCAAAATAATCTACAGATTTAATGCAATCCCTACCAAAATACCCATGACATTTTTTCACAGAAGTAGAACAAATAATTCTAAAATTCATATGGAATCATAAAAGACCCCGAACTGCCAAAGCAGTCTTGAGAAAAAAGAACAAAGCTAGAAGTATCACCTTCTGGACTTCAAACTATACTACAAAGCTACAGTGATCAAAACAACATAGTACTGGCACAAGAACAGACACACAGATCAATGGAACAGAGTGGACAGCCCAGAAACAAACCCACACACTTTTGGTCAATTAATCTAAAACAAAATAGGCGAGAATATACAATGGAGAAAGGACAGTCTTTTCAATAAGTGGTTCTAGGAAATAAGCAGCTACATGTAAAACAATGAGATTAAAATATTTCCACACACTTTCTACAAAAATAAAATCAAAATGGATTAAAGACCTAAATGTAAAACCTGAAACCATAAAATTCCTAGAAAAGAACATAGGCTGAACACTTTTTGACATAAATCACAGCAGTATTTTTCTGGATATATCTCCTAAGGCAAAAGAAACAAAAGCAAAAATAACCAAATGGTACCTATTTAAGCTTAAAAGCTTTTGCACAGAAAAAAGAAACCATCAACAAAACAAAAAGACAACCTACAGATGAAAGAAAGTATTTGCAAATGATATCACCGACAAAGGGTTAATATCCGAAATATATAAACAGCTCATATAACTCAATATTGAAAACCAAACAACCCAATCAAAAAATGGGCAGAGGACCTGAATAGACATTTTCCCAAAGAGTACATACAGTTATCTAACAGGCATAGGAAAAGATGCTCAACACACTAGTTATTAGAGAAATGGCAAAACAACAATGAAATATCACTCACTTGTCAGAATGGTTATCATCAAAAGTCTACAAATAACAAATGTTGGAGACGATGTGGAGAAAAGGGAACCTTTGTATACTGTTGGTGAGAATGTAACTTGGTGCAGTCACTATGGAAAGAGTATAGAAGTTCTTCAAAAAACTAAAACTAGAACTACCATATGATCCAGCAACACCACTCCTAGCTATACATCCAGAAAAAACAAAACACTATTTCAATAAGATACATGTACTCCAATGTTCATAGCAGCATCACTTACAATAGCCAAGAAACAGAAGCAACCTAAGGGTCCATTAACAGAGGAAGAGATATAGAAGATGTGAGATACACACACACACACACACATACACACACACACATACATAATGGACTACCACCCAGTCATAAAAAGAAATGAAATTCTGCCATTTGCAGCAACATGGATGGACTTAAGGAATATTATGCTTCATGAAATAAGTCAGACAAAGACAAATACCGCATGTTATCACTTAAATGTGGAATCTAAAAAATAACAAATGTTTATAGCAAAACAGAAACAGACTCATAGATAAAAAAAAAAACTAACTAGTGGTTACCAGAGGGGAGAAGAAAGGGGGTGGGACAAGTTAGGGGTATGGGATACAAATTACTATGCATAAAATAGATGAGCAACAAGGATATATTATATAGCACAGGGACTTATACCTATTATCTTATAATAACTTTTACTGAAGCATAATCTATAAAAATACTGAATTATTATGCTGTACCTGAAACTAATATAATATTGTAAATCAACTATACTCCAATTAAAAAAACAAAAAATAACAAAATACATAATATGAATTTGTATAGAATATAAAATAGACATGTAAAATATTTTAGTAAATAAAAGACAGTACAAGAGAATAAGAAAGAAGGTATTACCCCTAGAACACAGAACAGATAGGAAAAATAACACCAGAACTTCTAAGAAAAATAGTATAATTGTGATGAAAACTCAGAGGATAGATCACAGTATAGCAGATGCAGCTAAAAAGAGAAATTATAAAAGAAAGATAGCTCTAATGAAATTCTGTTGAATTAGCAAAAATACACAGAGGGATAGAGTATGATGGAGACACTGAGAATAGAAATAGAAATCCTAAAATATGTCTAATTGGAATTTTGTTTAAATTTGGTTTAGTTATGTGCAATAATTGAATATACATATATATATGCATAAACACATACATATATATGTACATGCATTCACAAAGAAAATTCACTGAATGGACTATATGTATATCGGAAAACTGAACAGAATATATATATGTATATTCAGTGAATTTTGAGAAGTTCATATAGTCATGTAATCACAATGATGACTGGAATACAGAAGAATTTCCTTACTATAAAAATATCTCCTGTTTTACTCACATTCTCCTCACATATCAACCCATGGCTTCTGCTAACTGTTTTGACTTTTCCAGAATGTCACGTAAATTAAACCATACAGTATGGTAGTAACCTTGATTTTGGATTCCTTCAGGAAGCATTTGAGACTCATCTACGTTGCTGCATGTTCTTTTTACTGCTGAGTAGTGTACCACTGTATGAATGTACATCCATAGGACATCTGTTTCTAGATTTCAATAATTATAAATTATACTGCTACAAACATTCATATGAAGGTTGTCAACAAGTTTCTATTTCTCTGAATATATAACTAAGAATGGAATTGCTCGGTCATATTGTAAAAGTATGTTTAATTTATAAGAAATGCACTTTTGCATTCCCTCTGGCAATGCATGAGTTACATTTGCTCAGATCCTCAACACTTACTATTGTCATTTTAAAAATATGTATTCACTTTAATAGGTGCGCAGTGGTATCTCATTGGGGTTTTATTTTACATTTTCCATTGTCTAATGATGTTGAGCATCTTTTATTGTGCATATTTGCCATCAGTATATCTTCAGTAGTAAATTATCATTCAAATATTCAAATTTATTCAAATATTTTAACATCATCTGTCAACAGCTATGGAGAAAATATATTCTTCCATCTTTAGCTTGCCTCTTTATTCTATTAACAGTATTTTTCTCAGAGCAAAAATTTTTAATTTTGATGAAGCCCAATTATCAAATTTTTCTTTTATGAATCATGCTTTTGATGTTTTAACAAAGAACAGTTGAGTTAATCTGTGGTCCTGAAAATTTTCTCTTTTCTTCTAAAAATATTAGTTTTACACTTATATTTAGACACATCATTTATTTTAAATTATTTTTTATATAAAGTATAAGGTAAAAGGTACCAGACTATGCAACCCCAAAATATGCCTCTGTGGCATATGAATCATTTGGAGCCAAAGGGCACTGAGAACCGAGACACAGGGAAAGCTCTAAAATCAGGGCACAAATTTTCCTTTTTAAGAAAATTTACATTTATAAAGGAAATTTCCATTTCCTTAGAAATGTCTACCAGGAAGAGGAGGTCTCTTAACAATTCTTACTAATGGAGCAGGCACTGACCTAAAGTTGCAACACAAACCTTACTAAACAACCCTTGTTTGCCAATTTTTTTTCCTGGTCACCTTCCCATAACTTGCTCCCCCTGCCCAGAACCCCAAAATCCCTTTTCCTTTTTTTTAGCCTAAGATGATATATAAACCAAAGTTTTTACCAATTCGAGTTACTCATCTCTGAGTACTCCCAGTTGTAAGTGCTATGCACATGATACTAAACTTGTTTGTTTTTCTCTCATTAATGTGTTTTTGGCCAGTCTCCTTCACAGTGCCCCTAATGATAACCTAAGATGGATAGAGGAAAAGATTTTTCCTCCCTTGCAAAGGCAAAGATCAATGTTTAATTTTTTTTTTGTATATTGATATTCAGTTGTTATAGCACAATTTGTTGCAAAGTCTATCCTTTTTCCATTAAATTACCTTTTTATCTTTGTCAAAATCAATTGAATATGTTTATGTGACTCTATTTCTGCACTCTATTCTATTTTACACATCTATATGTCTATCCTCTCACAAAGATAACACTAGTTTGATTAATGTAGCTTAATACAGTTATAGATAGAGCCAGATATTGAGACTTCCAGCTTTGTTCTTTTCAAAATCATTTTGGCTATCCCAATAATTTTGTGTTCCATAAACAATTTCGATCCCACATGTAAATATCACAAAAAGTCCTGCTGGAATTTGATTGGGATTTCTTTAATCCATAGAACAATTTGAGAGAATTAACGTCTTTATACTGAGTCTTCAAATCCATGAACATGGTGTATCTCTCACTTATTTTTGCCTTTTCTTTCTTTTATCAGCTTTGTGTACTTTTCAAAATATAAATCTTCCACATATTACATTGCTAATTTTTGGAGCAATTTAAAGGTAACTTTTTTTAAAAAAATTATTTATTTATTTTTGGCTGCATTGGTCTTAGTTGCTGTACATGTGCTTTCTCTAGTTGCAGCCATCTGTGGTGAGTGAGGAAAATCTAAATTTCTTTACCTTGTTATTCATTTAATTCTGAGGTAACCAAAGTTAAATTTGAACACACTTGAAGGAAATGCCTAAAGGGATAAAATTTATCTCATTTTTATGTTATAAAAATTACTCATGACTTTAGAACAGATACATTTGAATACAACTTTATATTAAGTAAAATAGAATCAGAAATTTTAGTTTCAAATTAAGAACTCCTGAAGCCTACAAATAAAATGTGCAAGTTATAGTTTAGGTATTATCCCTGACTTATGAAGTAGTCAACTTTTTATCTACTCTTTGTTTTCTGAGAACTGAGTTGAAACTGACTTAATTTAAAAAATAGAGCAAACAGCCTCTGCAAGTTCAAAACTTAAGATATAAACTTCTTTTGATTCACTAATCAGTGAGTTGCTCTGGCATTAATCTAGACTAATGCTTTTCAGCATACTAGCAATGTCCATGTTCAACAACCTTAAAAGGGCCTTTACATTTTATATCAAGCAATATAGTTAGTAACAATTAATTTTGCTTTAATAAGACTTATTTCACATGGAAGAAAAATATGCAATGTTTTCAAACAATGTTAAGAAGTTGATTAATTCAAAAAGGCTTTGGAACAAGGGTGTGGCCAAGAGGGCAAAGTAGGAAGACCCAGAGCTCAATTCCTCCCATAGGCACACCAATATGACACCTATCTGCAGAGCAACTATTGATGAGAATGACTGAAGACTAATGGAAAAGATTTTCCACAACTAAAGATATAAATAAAGAACCACAGTGAGACAGTAGGAGGGGTGGAGAAGTGGTATAGTCAAGACCCACATTGCTGAGTAGGACACCCACAAATGGGAGGATAATTACAACTGAAGAGGTTCTCCCCAAGGAGTGAGGGGTCTGAGACCCACTTTAGGCTCCCTGCCCTAGGGACTTGAACTAGGAAGACGAGCCACTAGAACATCTGGTTTTGAAGGCCAGTGGGGCTTATGTATGGGAGAGCCAGAGGGCTGAAGAAAACAGAGACTTCATGCTTAAGGGGCTCAGGAAAAATCTCACATGCTCCAAGATCCAGTGTGGAGGCAATCATTTGAAAGGAGACTGGGTCAGACCCACTTGCTGATGTTGGAGAGCCTCCAAAAGAAACAGGATGAAACTGAGAACCCTCTGGGGACACAGATACTGGCAGAAGACATTTTTGGGAGCTTGTTCTACCATGAGGACACTGGTGCTGGCAAGTGCCATTCTGGAGTCAGCACTGAGGTCTTACCCACCCACCAGCTGGTCAGCTCCAGTGCTGAGACATCTCAGGCCAAGCAGCCAGTCATGTGAGGACCCAGCCCTGTCCACCAGCAGGCTGGGCACCAGCACCAGGACCCCTGAACCCTACAAGCAGTGCCCCATGATACAGCCCCACCCACCAGCAGCCTGAAGCCTGCATGAGGTAAAGCCTGGCAGCCAACTGGATCAAAGGACAGTTCCACCTATCAACGTACTCACAATAGTCAGCCCAGCAACAACAGAAGGGCCCATGCAGCCCACCTTTGGAGCACCCCTTGAGCATATAGCTCTGTGACCAGAGGGGAGAGTGTTGCTGGGGCACATAGGACGTCTCCTACATAAGGCCACTTCTCCAAAACAAGAAATGTAACTGACCTGCCTAATATGTAGAAATAAAAACAGATATCTGGAGAATGAGATGACAGAAGAATATTTTCAAAAGGAAAGAACAAGATAAAATGTCAGAAGAAGAACTAACTGAAGTGGAGATAAGAAATCTCTCCGATAAAGAATCCAAGTTAATGACCATAAAGATGCTCAATGAGCTCAGGAGAAAAATGGATGAACACAGAAGTTTAACAAAGAGAAAATATAAGACAGAACCAAATAGAGCTGAAAACTACAATAACTAAAATAAAAAATACACTAGAAAGAATCAGCAGTAGATTAGATGATACAGAAGAATGGATCAGCAAACTAGAATATAGAGTACTGGAAATCACCCAAGCAGAAGGCTGAAATCGTATCAAGTATCTTTTCAGACCACAACAGTATGAGACCAGAAATCAACTCCAAGGAAAAAAAAAAGAAAGAAAGACAAAACAAACCAAAGAAACAAACAAAAAACATGCAAAAAGCATAAACACGTGGAGGCTAAACAATATGCTACTAAACAACCAATGAATCACTGAAAAAATCAAAGAGGAAACAAAAAAATACTTGGAGACAAATGAAAATGGAAACACAATGATCCCAAATCTATGGGACACAACAAAAGCAGTTTTGAGAGGTTAGTTTATAGAGATACAAGCCTACCTCAGAAAACAAGAAAAAATCTTAAATGACCTAACTTTACACCTGATGGAACTAGAAATAGAAGAATAAACAAAACCAAAAATTAGTAGAAGGAAAGAAATAATAAAGATCAGAACAGAAATAAATGAAATAGAGACTAAGAAAAACAGTAGAAAAGATCAATGAAACTAAGAGCTGGTTTTTTGAAAAAATAAGCAAAATTGATAAACCTTTAGCACACTCATCAAGAACGAAGAAGAAAGGGCCCAAAGAAATAAAATCAGAAATGAAATACAAAGGATTATAAGAGAGTACTACAATTATATGTCAATAAAATGAACAAACTAGAAGAAATGGATAGATTCCTATAAACATTCAATCTCCCAAGACTGAATCGGGAAGAAATAGAAAATATAAACAGACCAATTAACAATAATGAAATTGAATCAGTAATTTTAAAAACTCCCAACAAACAAAAGTCCAGGACCAGATACCGTCACAGGTAAATTCTACCAAAAATGTAAAGAAGAGTTAACATGCAGCCTTCTGAAACTATTCCAAAAATCTGAAGAGGAAGGAATGCTTGTGAACTCATTCTATAAGGCCAGCCTCACCCTTATCACCAAACCAGACAAAGACACCACAAAAAAAGAAATTTACAGGCCATCACTGATGAATACAGATGCAAAATCCTCAAAAAAAATTAGGGAACCAAATTGAATAGTACATTAAGAAGATCATACACCATGAACAAGTGGGATTTATCCCAGGGATTCAAGGATGGTTCAGTATTTGAAAATCAGTCAGTGTGATACATCCCATTAACAAATTGAAGACTAAAAACCTTATGATGATCTCAAAGGTGCAGAAAAAGCTTCTGAAAAATTCAACATCCATTAATGATAAAAACTCTCAACAAAGTGGCTATAGAGGGAACACATCTCAATATAATAAAAGCCATATATGAAAGCTTTTCTTCTAAGATCAGGAAAAAGACAAGGATGCCCATCTTCACCACTTTTATTCAACATAGTATGAGACATCCTAGTCACAGCAATCAGACAGACAGAATAAAAAAAAAAAGAAAATAAAAAGCATCCAAATTGGAAAGAAAGAAGTAAAACTGTCATTATTTGCCAATGACATGATACTACATATAAAAAAGCTAAAAATGCTACCAGAAAGTTATTAGAAGTAAGACATGAATTCAATAAAGTTGTAGGACACAAAATTAATACCCAGAAATCAGTTGCATTCCTATACACTAATAATGAATTATCAGAAAGAGAAATTAAGAAAAGAATCTCGTTTACAACTGCAACAAAAATCTAAGAAGATAAACCTGTACTCAGAAAACTATAAGACGCCGATGAAATAAATTGAAGATGACACAAATGGAAAGATGTACCCTGTTCATGGATTGGAACAATTAATATTGTTAAAATGACCATACTACTCAAGGTAATCTACAGATTCAATGCAATTCCTATCAAAATACAATGGAGTTTTTCACAGAACTAAAACAAATAATTCTAAAATTTGTATGGAAACACAAAATAGCTCAAAAACCAAAACATTCTTGAGAAAGAAAAACAAAGCTGGAGGTAGGTATCATGTTCTTTGATTTCAAACTATACTATGAAGCTACAGTAATCAAAGCAGTATGGTGCTAGCACACAGACACACAAATCAATGGGACAGAAAAGAGAGCCCAGAAATAAAACCACCCTCATATGGTCAATTAATCTAAGACATAGGAGGCAAGTATATTATCATGGGGAAAAGACAGCCTCTTTAATAAATGGAGTTGGGAAGACTGGACAGTTACATAAAAAAGCATCATACTGGACTAGTTTCTCACACCATATACAAAAATAAACTCAAAATGGATTGAAGAGTTAAATGTAAGACCTGAAACCATAAAAGTTCTAGAAAAAATCATAGTAAGTTCTTTACAGTGGCCTTCACAACATTTTTTTCTATCCTCAGGCAAGCAAAACAAAAGCAAAAATAAACAAATGAGAATAAATCAAACTAAAAAGCTTTTGCACAGAAGAAAAAAAACTATCTACAAAATGAAAAGGCTGTCTACTGAATGGGACAAGATATTTGCAAATGATATACCAGATAAGGAGTAAAATATCTGAAATATACAAACAAATCGTTCAGACAAACAAAAAACAAACAACCTGATTAAAAAACGGGCAGAGGATATTTTTCCAAAGAAGACATACAGATAGCCAACAGGAACATGAAAAGATGCTCAACATCACTAACCAGCAAGTAAATGCAAATCAAACCAAAATGAGCTATCACCTCAGACCTATTTGATAAAAGCCTCAGAATGGCTATTATCAAAAAGACAACAAATAACAAGTGTTGTCTTGGTTGTAGAGAAGAGGGAACTCTCATGTACTGTTGGTGGGAATGTAAATTGGTACAGCCACTATGGAAAACAGTGTGGAGATTCCTAAAAAAAATTAAAAATAGAACTGTCATATAATCTGCTAATTCCACTCCTAGGTATTTACCTGAAGAAAACAAGAACATTAATTAGAAAAGATATATGCACCCCTATGTCCATTGCAGCATTATTAACAATAGCCAAGATATGGAAGCTACTCAACTGCCCATCAACAGACAAATGGGTAAAGATGTGGTGTATATATATATATATATATATATATATATATATATATATAAAAAATGTATATGTGTGTATATACACACACACACACACACACACACACACACACAGTGGGATATTACCCATAAAAAAGAATGAAATTTTGACAATTATGATGATATGGATGGAGGGTATTATACTAAGTGAAATAAGTCAGACAAAGACAAATCCGTACGATTTCATTTACATGTGAGAAGTGAAAAACTAAACAAAGGAACAAACATAACAGAAACAGACTCATAGATACTCATAGAATTGGTGTTTGCCAGAGGGTGAGTGAGGGAGTGAATGAAATAGGTGAGGGGGATTAAGAGGTAGAAGCTTCCAGTTACAAAATAAGTGAGTCATAGGCATGAAATGTACAGCATGGGGAATACAGTCAATAATATTGTAACATATTTGTATGGTGCAAATGGTTACTAGAGTTATGGTAGTGATCACTGTAATATGTAGAAATATCAGATCACTATGTGGTACACCTAGAACGAATATAGTGTTGAAGGTCAATTAAAATAATTTTATCTACCCTAAGCTATAGTAAAATCTACTTTCCTAATTAATTATTGTGTAAATGTTTTGTATTTTTCCAATACCTATCTATCTATCCAATGACACTGAAGTTCGTTTCCCAAAGCCCAAACTGTTAATATTTTACATATATATGTATATTTAGGTGTGTGTGTAAATTATATGAATATATATATTTAATTAAAGCAAAGTAAGTTTTTCATAATTCTAATTTTTGTGTTTTACTCCCAAACAAATTTAAGCATAACGGGTGGGCAGGAATTTTTTTTCTTTTTTTTGCTGTTGTTCATTGCTGCCTCTCCAGTGCTCAGACCTATCCCTTACACATAAAGTCTCAGCCAGAATATTTTTAAAATGTATAAATAAAATATTACCCATAAAGATAATCCTATATCTGCCAATGTAGGTGAGCAAATAAAAACATTCCTGCCTGAGAAATGCACATTGCTTATTTATACCCCTCTACCCTATGAAATTGATTTTTGCTGTGGGATGTTTAAAGTGAGTTAAAATCCATGCACGTCCCTTTATTTAATTGTGGGCCAGGAGAACTCTCAGCTTTTGCTGCAAATTAGCCAGCAACAGGAGCAATTCATCCAGATGCTGAAATGAGCACCCTGGGGAGCTGGTGGATATCTCGGATGTGGAGTGTGAGGTGGGTCCATAAGAGAGGAGGCCTGGCAGATGAACTACATCCAAGTGAAAATGCAGGAGAAAGAAGCTATACTTGAAAACCCTGGGCTTCCCAGAGAACCTGGTGATCCAGAACCACTTTTCTTGCGAACAAAACTGGAGAACTTGGCTGCAATTTTCTCCTGACCCAGAACTTTGATGAGGAATGAAACTGGGAGGGCAGGCACCCACAGCCCCCACCTTATGCCCATTCCACAAGAATTTATGTATATACATATCTATAAAGATGTATCTATTTTACTTTATTTACTTAGGCATTAGAAAAAATTTAAAAACTTTAAAACAAAACACCCAAACTTCCCACCCTCTTAAAATGGCCCCATTCCCACCCTGGCCTGAGAGGACCCAGGCCAGATGGCTGTCCCCCACCCCCTGTCCCAGCCCAGCAACCTGGCAGGACTGGAGGGTGACAGATGGGCCCCTCTTGGCCCCTGTCCCAGCTTCCCGCAGCCAGATGGAGAGGTGGGTGCTTGTTTTCTGCTCCCCCCACCCAACCCCCTGAGACTTCCGCACCCCTTTTCCAGGGTGAGGGGAAGCTAGCACCAAACTTTGATCCTCCATTGGAGTGACTCAAATCTTTCCATCTCGGGTGAGCACTCGGAAACCCGACACCCCCTCCACAGACTGGCCATGACCTACAGGCTGCATCCCTTTGCTGGGGAGGGAGATGTCTGGTTTGTCCTGCCTGGGGAAGAGGCAAGATCAGAGCCGCTTTGGAGCTCAAGGCCACCTCCTATCCCAGAATAGAACCATGTCTCTGATAAAGGTTTTGAAGTGAAATAAAGTTTTAAAAGCTAAAAAATAAAAATAAATAAAAGGTGAAGGAGCTAGTTCCCTCATGTCTAGGTGTTACAAGATGAGGTGGGTTAGTGAGAAAGACTAATTCCCTGAGGCTGCTCTTCAGGGGAAAGGCTCAAGGAACAGGCAGCGACAGTCTCACCTCGCAGCTGCTAGTAGGAAGCTGCTGGCCCCAACGATGAGCAATGGAGCGGCTCGTGGTTGCTGCGGCCTTGACCCTTGGTGGCCGACTTAATCCGCACCGGAAGCCTTTGGGGTACTTCTGGCTTTTAAAAGTCTCGCGATTTCCAGGCCGCGCATGCGCAGTTCGGTCCGGCGCCAGCGTCCAGCGCGAGCGTTATGCGCGAGCGTCCTGCGCCAGCCTCGCGGGCCTCTTCCGTGCGCGGCACGAAAGCGACAGCCTTTCCCTCGCACCTGACTGGGCATCTGCGGCGAGGAGGTGCCGCACGGTGAGTCTGAATATGAGATTTTGGGGGGAGAAGGGGAGGAAGTCCTCCTAGAGGATTGGTGTTTGCGAGATAGGAGGGGATCCCGGCACCAAGGGCACCCAGGTGTTTTCTCATCCCAGGAGTTCCCTCCTGATATCCCGTGAGCTTCTTTTGGGAGGAGTGGTTGGGGTGCCGCCTTTGAAGCTTAGCACATCCGAACCTGTCCTTTTCCTGTCCCTTCAACAGGACCTGCCCTTACTTCCCACAAGCTTACCCTGTGGGCTCCAACTGTGCCCTATTTGACTCCTTGGGAAACTCCACATTCCACCCATCCAGCCCAGGCCCCAGGTGTTAGCCCAGAAGATTAATTCAAACTAGAGAAAATGACATCCTTTAATTTTTTTTCCCCTGATGTCTGGAAATAAACGAGTCAGAATTGCAAAGCCTTTTAGATTTTCATAGATCAAAGGTTCATTCTGACTCTTAGTTAAAAGGAAGATGGTAGATTGGAGAAAGAAAACAAGAAGGTTAGTGAAGAAGGAAAGCAAAGAAAAGGGAACACGAGGCAAAAAAAAAATTGGTTTCTTCTACTTTGTCCTATAACCTGCAGACTAGGTTTAGTGATTTTATGGTATGACATGAAGTAGGGAAGAGCAAATACTGCATTTTCCTCCATCAGGTACAGCTGTGCTGAGGCAAACAAGTGTTTGCTTATCCAGCCGTGACTATGTCTTACAAACAAATTTACCAATTTAGAAATACTGGAAGTTTCTGCAGATGCATTGACTTATTAAGCAGCAACTCCCAGAAATATTCTTTCAAACTTTTGAAAATAAATTGCTCTAGTAGATTATTGTATATTATCATGTCCTAGGAACTCTAGGAAGGAAGAACCATAAATGGAAGCCAGGAGACCCCCATCAAGCAGTATATAGGATATTAAGACTCAGGAACACACATGCAGCAAACCCATTTTCACCAAATTAACCAAGGAAATTGACGTTTACTGCTTTACTGGAGGGCCAGGGGGCCTGGTGTTGACAACACATTAGAACTAATAGAACGTAGCTATTATGTGGAATGGGTCTTGAGTCAGTTCATTTTTCTGTTAAGTAAAATAGTGATGACAGGGTGCTAGGGGCCCATGGGCTAAGCCACAGGTATGTGAATTACGCATGTATCCTGATATACTGAAAATACTGTATTGTTTTATCTCCCAAGATTTTTTTAACATCTGTTTAGTGTGAGTCATTTCCTGTGCCCTGGGTGAAAATAAAAATGTGTAGTTCAGTTATCTTACTGTGGCAAGCAACTTAATTTACTGATGGCCACCAGCTGTAGCCTTTTTGGATCTAACACTGGATCCCATGGACTGCTAATAGTCAATGGTTATACACAGCAGGTGTATGAGAAAGGGATATTTATGCAAGATATTGAAGTCCTCTAATGGGCAACTTTGACCCAAAGATTCCCCGTCTGACTGGAGAAAACTTTCTTAGAGATGTTCTGCTGTCTGAGATGCTTTCCACCCAGTCTCCTTCAGGGAGACAGGCATAAGGCCTGCTTTCAAGTCTGAAGGCTCTCTCAACCTTCTCTGTCTCCCAGTATTTTTCTTCATAGGGATTTGCCCAAATATATATCTATCATCTTCTTTAAGTACCCAAACTAACATAATGACTTTTCCAAAAATTATAAGCATAATCTCAGTTAAGGAATTGGAATTTTGAGTACAAATTGTTAGTCCAAACTCTGAACTTGTTTTAATGGCAAACCTCCTCTTAACTAGCTCAAGCCTGCTGTCAATAGAAGCCTTTATTGGAATAAGGGCTAAGGCTTGAACTTTGTCTCTTTCTCCCCTTTCTGCTTCTCTTCCTCCCTCCTTCTCCCAGTCTCCAATCTCATTAGTCAGTTACTATCCAGGGGATGTGGAAAAAGAAATGGAAGAGAATAGGAAAGGAACAGGAAAGGATTTTACACTGGCAGCTAGCTTCTCACTCTCTGGGACTGAGGATGCTTGAAGCTAATCTTGTGAAGGAGGTCTTTTCTGACGACAAAGGTTCTACAATTCCTTTGACTTAGGCAGAGGCAACTTATACCAGTCTTTAGGAATCTTGCATTCCTAAAGTTCTTTTTGAATATTCTTTTTGAAAAGAACTGGAGCATTCCCAGTTCTTTTCTGCTGGAATTCCTTCATCCTTTGATAGATACACACTGTAGTAATGCGATTTATAATAAGAAATATGTATCTGGTCTTCATCCTCATTTCTGACACAGCTTCTAAAACCATTAGTTTCCTAAGAGATAAGAGTAATAAAAGTGTCTTGATATTCACGACAAACCCTTTTCAACTACACCTGAGTTCATGTTAATGAGGAGACTTTTGGAAAACACCTGAGGATGGTAAAGGGCATCCAAAGGAAGGGGGCTGGTTGCCAGGGGAACCAACCATGTGATTAGGGGGTTGGAACTTTCAGTTCACCCCCTGCCCTCTGGGGACGGGGGAAGGACTGCAGTTTGAATCAGTCACTAAGGGTCAATGATTTAATCAATCATGCCTATGTAATAAAGTCCCCATAAAAACTAAAAGGGTGGGGTTCAGAGACTTTCTGGGTTGGTGAACACGAGGGGATGCTGGGGGAATGGTGCTACCAGAGAGCATGGAAGCTTTTCCCACATAACTTGTGCTCCTTCCCACATGCCTTGCCCTGTGCATGTCTTGCATCTGACTGTTCTTGAGTTATATCCTTTTATAATAAACCAGTGATCTAGTGAGTAAAATGTTTCTCTGAGTTCTGTGAGTCGCTCTGCAGATTAATCGAACCTAAGGAGGAAGTGGTGGGAACCTCCAGTCTGTACACACACTGTTTCTTTCTTGCCAGAAATATATAAAACAGTTTATAGGAAATCCTGGCATATACCTTGTGTTGATGAATACCGGAAATGCAGGCCTACCCTCATGCAGCCATCTCTGCCAGGCTGGTACAGCACACTTGAGCTTGATGATAGCCTGAGACAGGGCCAGATTCTCTTTGTCTTCCTCTTCATAGGGCTCCAGGGACATCACATCATCACCCTTCTGGGGATAAGTGGACTCTACCTCTGAAGTGCTTACAGATTGCAAGAGCTCTTATCCAAGAGTTCTCATCAATAAATCTTTCTCCTACATCTGCGTATTTTCTACCTGCATTACACTCAGGGGTCTAATAGTTGTGAAAATAGTTTTGAAATAATTCCTTTGAGAATTTCCAAGAGATGGTTTTTCCTCTCATCTTCAAATTTATCATTCATTGTGTTCATAGTTCTTTATATACATTTACAATAAATACATCATTACATTACTTGTATATGATTAAAACTCACTTGGAGTTTAAGGATAAGCAGCAGATTGGAGACATGGTATTTGGAGTTTCTTACTTCTCTCATGTTCACAGAAAATTGCTAAAAGTACTTAGGAGTATTTTGCTGGGTAACTAGGCTTTAGAAATAAAATGCAGGGTGACAGGTAAATACCAGAGTCAAGTAGAGTTTTTTAGATGTAATTGGATTATTCCCTTTGCAATGAATATTTTACCCATGATAGTTAATCATAATTAAAATTACATGTAATAATTTGGGAGCTTTATAAGTAGAGTATTTGGGGGTTGTGTCCCAATAGAGATTGGGTATTAATTAAGAGGAAAGACAAAATGAGGGGAAAATAAGATTAAGTTGATTTAAAGGAAAGGATAGTTAAATAAGAGGGTGAGGATGATTGCAGATTGTTAATCATGACAACATCGAATTCCTGTATCTTGGAATAATACTTTTGTTTTTGAATAAAAGTGATATAATATTCAGGATTTTTAATTCTCTCTTTTCATATGATACTGTCATTTAAGATTGGTAAATCTTATGCTATATGAGTATATATTAGCCTGAGGAATTCTGAAATACAGAATCTTCATCATTTCTGTATCAATTGTTTTGTATTAGAGAAAAAATTTAAATATAATATTGTTATGCAGTATTTCCCAAGTTACATTTATATGTAAACGTTGTGCTGTGAACATGTGTGGGAACCTTCAAATTATTGCCTGTAAATTCTGTGTGATTTTTAAAGGTACATTTTCTAGAACCACTATATGCATAGTCATATGTGTGGCATAGTGAACTCAACACAAGATTATTCTTTGAAAATATTTCAATTTTTTGTAATTGCTCTTGAGAGACTAGACAGATCTCTCTCCAGTATGCAGCTCATGCTACTTACCCTGATCTTTTCATCTACTAAAATTAAACTCAGTTTTTGATAGTTTTCATGTTTCAACTGTAGCAGATTATCTACTTAGTAATGTTTAATCTTAATGATTTCTCTCTAAAATATGCATCTTTTACATTAATTAATTGTACAAATTCTTACTGAATGTTTATGTTCTTACTCTGGGTAAACAAGGGTCAATATAATAATGTTTTCTTAAAGAACTTTTGTCTAATCAGTAAAAGAAATTGTCTAATGCATCACTCATTATAGTAAAGTACGATAAATATTATAATAGGGATAGGCCCCAACTCTTGGCAAAGCACTTGGGAGCAGTGCAGAATCTCCATTATTGTTATTCATGAACAACGTATGTGAGAAAGAGTACACAATAATAGGTGTTGACCAATCTGAGGACAGTTTCCCCTCAGATATGTTACCTGTAAATAACAATTCAGTTTTGTTCCATAGATACATATGTTGATTTGTGAGCTTACTTAAAGATATATGCCCTTAAATAAACTCAAAAAGGAAAATTATTTGATCCATCATGTACATTCAGCAGAATGAAAATAGTGTGATATGGTTTCAATAAGTTTATTGTTAAAGTGCCTCAACACATAAAGAGGCACTATTAAGTAGGGTGTAAGTGTTTAGGCTCTGGAGACATATTCTATGACTTTGAATCCTATCTCTATAACTTACTAGCTTTGTGACTTTAGAAAATTATATTTCTGTCTTTCTGGTTATTTTTATATGAAATGGAGAAGATATTAGGCTAAACCATATGAGATTGTTGTATTTGGCTGTTTTATTTTATAGTTTATTTAGGTGTAACTGATTTACAACAAACTACACACATTTAAAGTATGCAATTTGATGAGTTTTCATAAATACATACATACCTAAGAAACCATTGCCATAATTCAGATGTAAACATAGTAGTCACTCCAAAAAGTTTTCTTGTACCCCCCTTTTTTTTTTTTTGTGGTATGCGGGCCTCTCACTGTTTTGGCCTCTCCCGTTGTGGAGCGCAGGCTCAGCGGCCATGGCCCACGGGCCTAGCTGCTCTGCGGCATGTGGGATCTTCCTGGACCGGGGCACGAACCCATGTCCCCTGCATCGGCAGGCGGACTCCCAACCACTGCGCCACCAGGGAAGCCCTTATACCCCTTTTAAATTCATTTTTCCCTACCTCTCTCTCCTGGAAAGCACTGATTTGCTCTCTAGCTCTCTGGATAGTTTGCCTTTTCTAGATTTTTTTTAATGAGTGGGATCATTGCAATATGTACCTTTTTGGTTTGACTTCTTTCATTCAGCATAACTATTTTGAGACTCATTCATGGTTTTGCAGGTATCAAAAGTAGTTGCTGGCTAGTATTTCCTTGTATAGGTATTCCACAATTTGTTTATTCGTTCATCTGTTGGTGGACATTTCAGTTGTTTTCTGTTTTAGGTGATTGTATATATTTAGATGTTTAGGTGATTTATATATTTGCTGTAAACATTTGCATACAGAAAACAGTAGAGAAAAACAATGAAGCAAATAGTTTCTTTGAAATGACCAATAAGCTTAGGAAAGAAAGAGAGAAGATATAAATCTTCAATATCAGGAATGACAGAGGTGACATTACTGCACATCCTACATACACAATGAGAATAATAAGAGAATGTTATTAACATCCATCAAGAAGTCTGGTTAATTAAATAAAATGGAAAAATTCCTTGAAAGACAAAAATTACCAAAGCTCACTCAAGAAGAAATAGATATACTGACTAGTCCTATATCTATTAAAGAAATTGATTTCATAGCAAAAAAATTGCATAAAAATAACTACCCCTAGATTGCTGCCTGGATGATTATACCAAATATTTAAGAAATAATAACAATTCTATGTAGATACTTATAGAAAATTGAAAAGAGAAGAATACTCCAAAATGTATTTTATGAGACTGGTGTTACTCTGATAACTGATTCAGATGAAGACATTACCAAAAAAAACAAACCCAAAACTATGAAAGAACAAAATCTATGAACCTAGACACAGAAGTCCTTAACACAAAGTTAGCATATCAAATCTAGTAATATATTAAAGGATTAATACATCATAACCAAGTAGGGATTATTCTGTTAACACAAAAATCAATGTAATTCACTATATTCACAGATTAAAGAAGAAAAGCCATATAATTGCCTTGGTAGGAACATTAAAAAAATTTGGCAAAATTCGATCTTTTATGATAAAAACTCTCAACATAATGAAGGGTAGCTATGTAAAACCCACAGCTAACAGCATAATTAATAGTCCAAGACTGTATGTCTTCTATCTGACATGGAGGATGAAGCATGGTTGTCCACTCTGACCACTTCTATTCAACATTGCACTGAAGGTCTTAGACAGTGCAATATGTAAAAAAATGAAATAAAAGAAATACAAATTGAAAAGGACGAAGTAAAAAAATTATTTGCAGGCAATCTGATTTTCTAAATATTAAAGAATCTATAGAAAAGTTACTATTTGACATGCTTAGACTCCCCAAAGAGCAATTCTCTTTGTTTTATCCTAATAATAATAGAATCTACTTCAAAGGTTATAATGATTGATGTGTTTGAATACATTAATATACATATGGCATTTATCATAGAGTCTGTTCCAGAGGAGGTAATCTGCAACTGTTAGCTAATGCTTTTTGTCATGCATATTATCAGCAAAACTTGAAAATAACAATACGGAGCAACTGAAAAAGAGAAAGAATTAATGAGCAGAAAAATAAATATGAGGACTGAAATATTGTGTCAGGTTAAATGTTAGTTTAAAAAAATTACCTCTGAGTGATAAAAACTGGCTCTGAGTTTCACAGCAATTGATACTAAAAAGTAAATATGCATTATCATCCCATGTTTATCAATATCCATACCATTTAAAAACATTTTTTAGAATAAAGACATTAATGAGAGGCACGATTGTTTGTTTTTTTTTTCTTTTTTGCGGTACGTGGGCCTCTCACTGTTGTGGCCTCTCCCGTGGTGGAGCACAGGCTCCGGATGTGGAGGCCCAGCGGCCGTGGCTCACAGGCCCAGCCGCTCCGCGGCATGTGGGACCCTCCCGGACTGGGGCATGAACCCGTGTCCCCTGCATCGGCAGGCGGACTCTCAACCACTGCTCCACCAGGGAAGCCCCGATTGTTTTTTTTTACTGTCACCAAATAGAATATTTTAGGGCTCTCTTATTAAGGACACAGTACAACTTAGTGACCACAACCCAAGCAAACTTTTATAATAAATAAAATGACAGGTTTTTAAGTATATAAGGCTTATGTATATATTTTTCTTTTTACAAAGACAATCTTTGTACATTGAGTAATAATGTCTACTGAGCAATAATGTGAAGTAATAATGTCAGTAATTAAAATTCAGATAATGCTGCATATCAGGCACTATTATATAATTTACATATATTAATTCACTTATTTACAACCATATTATGAGGTAGTTACTATTATTGTCTCTTTTAAAAATGAAGAAACTGATGCACAGAGAGGTTGAGTGATTTGCCTAAGGTCACACAGTTTTTTAAGTGGCAGAGAGAGAATTCAAAGGCCACTACTTATCTGTACTATATTGCCTCAACTTTTCTTCTTTGTCATAATTTAGTAGTGCAACAGTTTTTTGTTGTTTTTTTAATTGTTGTTGTGATTGTATGTCTCTAATACTCTTAAGTAGATTCATTTACTTGTCTCGGTCATTCACAATGGATAACTTTGCTTCTCTGAAATTCCTATCTTAAATCCACGATTGATCTGATGATATGAAGGCAAGATAGTGTAATGTTAAGCACACAAGATCTTGAGCTAGACTTTCTAATGTTTGTTTTCACTCAACTACATACTAATTCAGTAACACTAGATGAGACATACAACCTTTCAAAACTTTTTTCCTTTGCAGTAGTTGAAATAGCAATAATAGCAATATCACAAGATTTATACACATCACGAAACAAGATAATTAGATAATTGTTAGTTGAGTTGGGCAGAGGGGAGGGGGTTACTGCTTTGTCACAGGTAAGTAAATAGGAAAAACCATAAAAAATAATTTCTACTCTCTTCCTTGCATTATTATTTCCCCTAGAATTAAGTAGCCATTTTTGCATCTTTGTTTAGGGTGAGAAATAAATTATTTTAAAATATGAATATTCAGTTTTTCAGTTATTTTCTCTACCAAATGATTACTAAAATATTTGCAGTAGGGCATTTTTATGTAAGATTATCCACTTTATCAATGCATTCTAATTCCTGTTCACTGGAAATAAAAGTCATAACAGTCACTCATGAAGAGCACTTTTACCCATTACAGGGAAGAAACCTCAACTAGAACAATTGTTGTTACAAATAAATAACATGGGATATGGCATATAAAATTGTACATGTAAAGAACTTAAAACTGTGTCTGGCATATGCTAAGTGTTATGCAAGGAATAATTTGTAGTAGTAGCAGACAGAGAAGGAGCAGTAGCAATAGTGGTAGTTGTCCCATTAGACTGTAGGGGATGTTAAAGATAAGAACAACTGATTAACCCTTGGGTGTATAGCATCTAGTAGCTCCTTAAAAAGGAATAAATGGATAACTCATAATTAGTGAGTGGACAAGAAATATTGAAGCACATAAAAATAGTAGACTACATTCTTCTATACCTTCTTCTGTGGAATAATTAAATTTGAAGAAATATGGTCAGGTTTAGTGTTTACCTAATCTTCAAGAATATGATCATTTTTGTCCCAACGAAATGGCAGCAGTATATCCAAGTCCATATATGCCAAGAAAGGTCAGGGAAAATACAAAAGAGCTCAATATTGTCTTGTTAAAAAGTTCAGAACTGGGAATAGCTATGAATGTTTAAAAAATTACAGGAGAAACAGATTCTGATTTATTCTATGATATCGGGACTTGAGAAAGGTAAGAAAATGGTCATTGTTTATTTTAGGTAAAGATTCATATCTATTTTGCTTTTGAATTTTATTTTACAAATGGTCCTTAATATTTTTCTATGAAACTACTGTTGTATGACTATTATTTATCTAAAGTTACCATTGATACGTGACTAATTTAGAATATATAGTTGTTTCATTTTATATTCTTTTGGACTTTGTATAGTAAAAAATATACTAAACATTTTTTCCTTTGAGGTCTTCGATATATTATTCATAGGATAAAATGCATTTTACTAATATGCTTTTCAAATACTCTGGGTAGTAAAACATTTACTAATAAATTATAAAGAACAGATCGAAATAGTCCTTCTGAGATACAGTTGAGGTTTACACTAAGAAAGTACTTCATCTACTGTTGTTTGCGTAATACAACGACACAATAATCAGATATTAGATGAAATTTAACCTAAAACCTCTCAATGGTTTCTTTTGTAAAACTCATGCCCAAATAATCTTGTAAAATTCTTGTAAATATGGAACAAAATATGGAAGGCCACTGTCAATGACTAAAAGTTCACAGAGGTAGTTATTTGTTATATTGCTGAGATAATCATAATTGGCACCTAGTGTTCTTTGGAGAAAACCTCTTTAAGGATCAAAACATGGTCAGGTCCCACCTCCTAGAGTAATGGAAATAAAAACAAAAATAAACAAATGGGACCTAATGAAACTTCAAAGCTTTTGCACAGCAAAGGAAACCATAAAGAAGACCAAAAGACAACCCTCAGAATGGGAGAAAATATTTGCAAATGAAGCAACTGACAAAGGATTAATCTCCAAAATTTACAAGCAGCTCATGCAGCTCAATAACAAAAAAACAAACAACCCAATCCAAAAATGGGCAGAAGACCTAAATAGACATTTCTCCAAAGAAGATATACAGAATGCCAACAAACACATGAAAGAATGCTCAACATCATTGATCATTAGAGAAATGCAAATCAAAACTACAATGAGATATCATCTCACACCAGTCAGAATGGCCATCATCAAAAAATCTAGAAACAATAAATGCTGGAGAGGGTGTGGAGAAAAGGGAACACTCTTGCACTGCTGGTGGGAATGTGAATTGGTTCAGCCACTATGGAGAACAGTATGGAGGTTCCTTAAAAAACTACAAATAGAACTACCATATGACCCAGCAATCCCACTACTGGGCATATACCCTGAGAAAACCAAAATTCAAAAAGAGTCATGTACCAAAATGTTCATTGCAGCTCTATTTACAATAGCCCAGAGATGGAAACAACCTAAGTGCCCATCATCGGATGAATGGATAAAGAAGATGTGGCACATATATACAATGGAATATTACTCAGCCTTAAAAAGAAACGAAATTGAGCTATTTGTCATGAGGTGGATAGACCTAGAGTCTGTCATACAGAGTGAACTAAGTCAGAAAGAAAAAGACAAATACCGTATGCTAACACATATATATGGAATTTAAGAAAAAAAAATGTCATGAGGAACCTAGGGGTAAGACAGGAATAAAGACGCAGACCTACTGGAGAACGGACTTGAGGATATGGGGAGGGGGAAGGGTGAGCTTTGACAGGGCGAGAGAGAGTCATGGACATATACACACTAACAAACGTAGTAAGGTAGATAGCTAGTGAGAAGCAGCCACATGGCACAGGGATATTAGCTCGGTGCTTTGTGACAGCCTGGAGGGGTGGGATAGGGAGAGTGGGAGGGAGGGAGATGCAAGAGGGAAGACATATGGGAACATATGTATATGTATAACTGATTCACTTTGTTATAAAGCAGAAACTAACACACCATTGTAAAGTAATTATACCCCAATAAAGATGTTAAAAAAAATTTAAAAAAAAACATGGTCAGGTAATTGACTTTGTACAAGGAAAAAATCAATGAATAACTGTCTCTTAATATTTACAGATGGATTTTTAAAAAATGATGGTTAGTGGAAGTTACAAATTCTATAACAATAATCTGTGTACTAGTTTACTAGTTTTTTAATAGGTACATTGAAAGAGGCCAAAACAGACACAGTGAAGAGCTTAACAAGTTTAAGTGCTTATTATTCTGTAAATCACAGGAAGTTTTTTGTTTTTTGTTTTTGCTGGAAACTAATTTGGGTAAAAAGATAGTATCATATAAAAATCATACAGTTTTAGAAAGTTAATCAATATTTTGTGGAGTCACTGAAGATAAGGCATTTAGGAAGGCAGATTCAAGGATATGGAGACATATATCCTTAAAATAGTGTGTGCTTCCGTGACCTAAGTATGGTCCTTTTAAATATAATAAAAATAAAAGTTGAGCAACAACAAAAAACGATTATCCATTACTTGCTAGCAGTTGTGTCAGATATTTATATATGCATTGTTTTACTTAATCATTGTGAATTTCATTCATTAGTTATTGTTTTTGAATTAGAAACCATTTGAATATTTGATGAAGTAAAAGGAGCTGGGGCTTTGAAAAAAGAGGAAAAGTAGCACTTGAAGAGATTAGGGAGGTAAATGATTGAAAGGACTTTGACATTTACCCTAAGTGTCAGAGGAAGCCTTTGTAATATATTGAGGAGTGATATCATCTGGTTTATGTTTTGACAAGACTACTTTGGCTGTTGTGCTAAGAATAGATTGAAGCATTGAAACCTTCTAATTAATTAATCCAGGTTAGAAATAATGGTGGCTTGCACCAGGCAAATAGCAGTGGACACGGTAAGAGACTGGATGTTTTAATTTTTCCAAAACAAAGGCAAAAGGATGTGTTCAAACAGCACATGTAAGCTGTAAGAGAAAGACTGGAGTTGAACATGTTGCTAAGGTTTTCACTTGGAGATGGAGTTTTTATTAACTAAGAAGGAAAAAGTTGTGCAAAAGGCAGGTTTAAGGATGAACAAGAACAGTAGTTCAGGGCATGTTGAGTTTCTGTCAAGTAGGAAATTGGGTAAGTTTGGAAATATCTAGTAGGTAATTGGATAGATTAATCTGCTCAGAACTCAGAGGAGAATTCTGACTGGAGATATAAATTTGAAATATGCCAAAATATACATAAACATAGCATGTAAATAAAAGCATATGACTGAGCTCATCAAGTAAGTGGTTATAAATGTAAAAGAATTCAAGAGGCAGAACCCTGGGGAACTGCAATGTTAACGAAATAAAGAGAACTTATCAAAGGAGCCTGTGGAGAAGGCAATGAAGTAGGAAGATAATCAAGAGGGAAATGAAATGAACTGATAGGCATGTGAAGAAAATGTTTCAAAGAGAAGATAGTGATAAACTATTCATAGTTACTTAAATGGAATGCTAAATTTTATGCTTATCTTTTTCCAAAAATGTTCTCAAATAATTAAATATCTCTTCAGAGAGTCAAAGGCAATATACAGGCTTTGGGTAATGGTAGACCACATAATTTTGGCCAACCATTCACTTGAAAGAGTATGTGACAGACATGTTTGAGAGCAAAGATACCTGACAATTTAGTGGAGAAATATAGAGCAGATCTGGACAGGATGAAATTCCAGTGACATGAGACTAGCAGTTGATGCCCCTTTGCCCTGTTTTCTAAATCTTTTTTTTTTTTTTTCTTGAGGAGAATGAGTAGGTTAAGAAGCTGAGCTAAAGTTTTAACATTGTTGTTGGGCTATTGTGTCAAGAACACAAGAGGGAACTCTGATGAACCCATTTGCTCAAATAATCTCAATTCCTGAAATTGGATTAAGTAATTGCAGACTGAATGTGCCCCAAACACAGGGCAGAGGCAAAGATAAGTTCCTCAAAGATTAATATGTTGTACTTCAAATTATTTCTACAATTTTCATGGATGTGTGGTACACAATAAAAAATAACCAGCCAGAAGAGAAGAAAGAGCAACATGACCAAAAGCAATGAAAGTTACAGAAAATAAAAATAGATTCATAGAAGCTCTAGATAAGAGTCATCAGACTTAGATATAAAATAACAATGTTTTTTATTTTAGAAATATAAAAAATTAAGCATATGGCAGAGAACTAGGAACTTTCACAGCTGAAATGCGTAGTAATCAAAATTAAAAGTTCAGTGGATGGATTTAATACCCTGTTACCCACAATCAAAGAGATAATGATGAACAGGAAGAGAGAGAAAGAGGGAGGGAGAGAGTAGTTGCAAGAGAAAGTCTATACCTAAAGAATATAGAAGACACAGGGAACTCTACTTAATGCACTGTGGTGACCTGAATGGGAAAGAAAACCAAAAAGGAAGGGTATATGTATATGTATAGCTGATTCATTTTTCTATACAGTAGAAACTAATACAACATTGTAAAACAACTATATGCCAATAAAAATTAATTTAAAAATATAAAGAATATAGAAGAAAAGCACATTCTACCCAAAGAAAGTAGAAAGAATGAGATAAGAGAAGAAACAGAAATTAATGAAGAAATAAAATACAATGATGAGTAAAAATAAAACCCTCAAGATTTTTTTTGGAAGTTCTAGTAAAATTGATAAATCTCTGACAAGTTTCCTCAGGAAGACAAGAGAAAGAACAACTAACTTATATCAGAAATAAATGTACCATCTAAAAGAATTAGGGGAAAAAAAAAGAACAAAGTCCAAGTCAGAAGAAAGGAAATAATAAAGATCAGAGAGTAAATAAATAAAATAGAAACCACACACACAAAAAAAGTGGAAAAGATTAATGAAACCAAAAGCTAGTTTTTTGAAAAGAGAAACAAATAGGTAAGCCTTAACCAGACTCATCAAGAAGAAAATAGAGTACCCAAATATACAACGTAAGAAATGAAAGAGGAGAAATAACAAAGGATACCACAGAGATAAAAATAATCTTAAGAGAATACTACATTTATATGGCAACAAATTAGATAACCTAGAAGAAATGGGTAAATTTCTAGAACTATGCAATTTTTCAAGTCTGAATCAGGAAGAAATAGAGTTTGAACAGACTGGTCATCAGTAATGAAATTGAATTTTTAATAAAAAATCTCCCAGCAAACAGAAGCCTAGGAGTGGGCAACTTCACAGGGGGAATTCTACCAAACATATAAAAAAGAGGTAATACCTATCCTTCTAAAACTATCCCAAAACATTGAAGAGGAGGGAACACTCCCAAATTCATTCTACCAGATCATCATTACCCTGTTATCCAAACCAGACAAAGACACTACCTCAAAAATAGTCTTTTTTATTTAAAGTAAACTGATTGTAAATGTTAAGCATATCTACAAAATACCTTCACAGGAACACTGAGATTAGTGTTTGATTAAATTTCTGGGACAATAGTCTAATCAAATTGACACTTAAAAGTAGCCGTTGCATGGGCTTCCCTGGTGGCGCAGTGGTTGAGAGTCTGCCTGCCGATGCAGGGGACACGGGTTCGTGCCCCAGTCTGGGAAGATCCCACATGCCGCGGAGCGGCTGGGCCCGTGAGCCATGGCCGCTGAGCCTGCGCATCCGGAGCCTGTGCTCTGCAACGGGAGAGGCCACAACAGTGAGAGGCCTGTGTACCGCAAAAAAAAAAAAGTAGTCATTGCAGTAGAGCAATTCATAAAGTAGGTATTATTCCCATTTACACATGCGAAAACTGAGAATCACTGATTTTATATAAGATCTTTATTTTTACTAAACTTGTTTGTGGCTAAGATTTTTATTCTAGGAGTCTGTCAAATTCAAAGTTTTAACCAGTGTATTATAAAACCAAGAACAGAAAAATATTTTAAGAACTATATTTGAAACAAATCAGTATTTCTTCCGATTTACATTTGTCTCCCTTTTCCCACATGTGTGAAAGATTGAATAACAAATAGCTGGACACAGTCAGAATTCCACTATGAAGAACTTACTCTTCTGGTCATAAAGCAGGTAGAGGAAATGATTTTGGATGAAAATATAAAGGTTGTCTTAAACATTCTAAGTCCAACAATCCTGCATTTCCTTTGGTAATTGAAATCACTGGTTTAGTGTTATTAATGTTTGTTTCCTTTAAAGTATGAAATATACATTTTTTGATTAATTCTTAATATTTAGTGCCAGTTGCATTTTAAGCTGCCAATTGCATTTTAAGCTGCTCAAGGTCATCTGAGACATAATGAGATGACAAAAAGGTGTTTTGCTTTATAAAAAGGATTGAAGAGCATATTTTTCATATTCTTTTTCACAAAGTAAACACCTTCTGGTTTATTTCAGCTTTTCAAACAAAATATTGCATATCATATTGTAGGTAGTAAGGTCAGTCATGGCATGCTTCTGCAAAGTGTTTTATTCTTAGCGTCAAAGAGGAAACTATTTAAAGGTCATGCCTGTCAGCTTCATTCGTATTCAAGTTGTCTAAATTATAAACATTCCCCCTTAAAAGCTTTAATATTCATTGAACTGCTGAATTATGTTATTTTCCTGAGTCTGTCAAATTTATATTACTTCCCTCATGAATTTTTTTCCCCAGTTCATCATTGGCATTCCTTCTCAAACGTGAATTAAAAATAAAAAATAAAAATAATATACCTATTTTAAATTCTTTAAATGGCCAGGTGTATTAAGCTTTGTGTTATTTGAAAGGGTGATTAAATTTCTCTTGACAATATTATGAAACAGAGTTTAGTTTATGAAACAATGATGTGGGTAAAGTAAATTTTTAATGTTACATAAAAAGCCAATAATATTTTCAGTCTTCTTCTAAAAATATATTATTAAACAAATGTTATTTTTCTGTATTACTTACCATAATATAAATATTATATTGCATGGGTGAGGTGGAGGATTAGGGAAAAAGTCAGATTTCATCCAGGAGCATCATTTCCTCCTGATCTATCTTCAGTATTAGAAAACAGAAATGTTAAACGTAAAAGGATAGGAAAACTGTAAAAATAATAAAGCCAATTTAGTAATACCAACATCCTACAAGTAGAGTTTCAGGCAAAAAATCATTGCTGAAGTTAAAGAGGGACATTTCATAATATTAAAGCACTAAGTTAAACTTCCATATTTAATAACACTGAGTTTATATGCATTGACATGGTTTAAAATATGTAAGGCAAAACTGACAGAAATAAAAGGAGAAATAGATAAATTCAGAATCATATTTGGAAGTTTAAAAAAAAAAAAAATTGTCCGTGGCACACAGCCACACAGCATGTGGGATCTTAGTTCCCCAACCAGGGATGGAACCAATCCCCCTGCAGTGGAAGTGCAGAATCTTAACCACTGGACAGCCAGGGAACTCCCATATTTGGAAGCTTAAAGGAAACTTAGTAACTGATAGTCCATGTAGACACCCCACCCCCAAAAAAACCCCAAAACAAAGACTAATTGAACAACATGAAAAAGAAACTTGAACAAAATGATGTATATAAAGCACATCAACTAACACCTCCACAATGAAAGATATTTTCAAATGCATTTGAAACACTTACCAAAATGTATCATGTACTGGTCAGTAAAAGCAAGGCTCCACAAATTTCAAAAACCAGACTAAAATTAGAAAAAAAATTCTTTGACAATGGTGAGATTAAGATAGAATTAAATAATAAAAAATCCATTAAGCAAGCAAGCAGTATACTTCTAAATAACCCATAGGTTAAAGGAAAAATAAAACAAAATTTGCAAGTATTCCAAACTGAAAAATGGAAATATGAAAAAATATGAAAAATAAAGATTGTGAGGGAGCTTTCTTTTTTCTTAATAATCTAGGAAAAAGACATTAAGCATAAATACAAGTAGAAGGAAAGAAATAATTGAGAGAAAATCAGAAATAAAAATTTAAATGTATACAAAGAGAAAATCAAACTAAAGCTTAAATTCTTTGAAAATCAAATAAAATTGTTAGTCCTCTAGGACATCTTATGAATAAAAGAAAGGAATACAAATTGCCAATTCTGGGAATAAAAAATGTGATTACCACTATGGATTTTTTAATATTAAAAATAATAAAATATATTATGTACAGCTTGCACAAGTCTAAGAAAATAAATTTAAACATTTGGATGAATGAGCATATTTCTTGAGAAATATAACTTGACAAATGCAGAAAAGAGTAAAAACTGTGTGGTCCTCTAATTATTAAAGAAGTTTAAAATGTAAATAAAAACTTTTCTAGAAAGAAAAGTATGTTCAGTGGTAAATTATTTGAAATACTTAAGTAATAATATCATCAATTTTAAATGAGATCTTACAGAGAGTCAAAGCAAGCTTACAAAGGACCTCTTTCTAGAAGTTGCAGCTCGGCGGGGACGCGGATATGGAAGAGCGTGCGTTCCCCAACCCCTTCCGGGAGGGACTACGAGGCCGCTGCGGCCATGCCAGCCGAGGAGGAGCCGCCATGTGCTCGTCCCCTCCGGGCCTGCCCCCCCTCACTCCCGACGAGTTCGGCTTCCCCTTCCACAGCAAAAGGAAGATACTGAAACCGCCACCAGGTGGAAGAAGTTAACTACATGATGACCAGACTGTGGCCATGACGTAAGCTGCCACAATTCTGAGAACTGGCCTCAAAGAAATGGGAACAAACCGACCCAGGAACTGAAAACTAAGTGTACTTAAAACAATCAAGATGATGTTGATCAGACCACCACATGACAAATTTCAGGATGACTGTCAGAGCTGACTGGGCTGTTTCTACACGTAGCCCCCTGCTTCACTTATACACCCCTGAAACCCGCCTTTTAAAAGCTCTTAGCCACTGGTCATCCGTGTGTTTGTGTGTGTCAGTGTCAGCCTTTGGACATCAGTACCCCCCACCTTCCTCCTGGTTTGCCAGCCTCCAAAATAAAGCAAACTTTCATTTCCACCAAAAACAAACAAAGGACCTCTTTCTAATTCACTTTATGAAGTCAGTAAACGGTCCTGAAGCCAAGAAATAATAACATTCATTAAAAAAAAAAAAGGCAAATTCAGTAATATGAGAGAAAGAGGTCACAGACCAAATAAATTTGCTCTAACTCTTCTCACGGAAAGAAACACACATACTAGATTTTCCATTGTAGTGAGTTTTGTTCCTAGGGAAATTAATTTACATTTCCTGTATTATGGATACAGGAAGGCTTTTTGTTTTTTTTCAAGATTTTTATTTAGATAAGCAATTACATCTATTGCATAATCTTATTTTGCAGCAACTTTTTTACTCACTTGGACCTAAAGCCAGACTGCTTCATTGATGCTTTATCTTTAGCTTGCTTCCAATTGTCAACATTGTAGAAACAGCTAATACCAGACATCATTAACTATATAAAGTCCAGATTTCAAGCAAAGATTCTTTTCTTGATGAGACTCCTGAACCTTCTTCTAGGCCCATCTGTGTTCTTCCTTATAACATCTAGTTTTAGCAAGAATCTTGCTGTCGGTTTAGCAAGAACCCTCCATCCTCAATATCTGATTTCCCTTGATATCTGATATGGCTATTATGAATATTTGCACTGAACATAGTAGTGATAATATCTCTTTGAGATTCTAATTTCAATTCTTTTGAATAAATGCTCAGAAGTGGAATTCCTGGACCATATCGTAGTTCTATTATAGGAACCTCCATACTGTTTTCCATAGCAGCTGTATCATTTTGCATTCCCACCAGTAGTGTACAAGAGTTTTAATCTCTCTACAACCTTGCTGGCAAGTGTCTTTTGTTTTTTGATAATAGCCATCCTAAGAGGTGTGAGGTGATGTCTCTTTATGGTTTTGATTTGTGTCTCCTGATGATTAGAGATGTTGAGCATCATACCTGTTGGCCATTTGTATGTATTCTTTAGAAATATATCCAAGTCATTAGCCCGTGTTTTAATTGGGCTTTTAGGTTTTTTGTTTGTTTTTTGGCTACTGAGTTGTAGCAGTTCCTTATATATTGATATTTCGTTACTCCTTTTTGAGTTTGCTTTTGTGTATGGTATAGGATAAGGGTCCAATTTCACTCTTTTGCTTGTAGATATCTAATTTTCCTAGTGCTACTTGTTGAAGAGACTATCCTTTTCTTATTGTGTAATCTCAGCACCCTTGTTGAAGATCAGTTGACCATGTATGTCTCTATTCTGTTCCATTGGTCTGTTTGTCTGTCTTCATGCCAAAACAACTGAAACATTTAGTGTGTAATATATTTGTGACTTATTTTGTTGTGTCAGCAAATAAGAGCAGCAACATGGTGTGATATGTGTGTGTGTGTATGTGGGGTGGGGGGAGAGGGAGAGAGATGTGTGTTATCACTGAAGTCTGACAGTTTTATTTCAATGTCTAGCATGGCATCCCCTTCCACCTACACTCATCTCTGTATAATGTTAGGACAGTTGATTATCACTGAGTCCCTCCCATCAATGATCAGAAATTTTGACTAGTATCAGGTAAGTTGCCAGAAATCTGTACAGATTTATAATCCACCAGAGGTTACCTGATATTTGAGTAGCTGTGCCAAACCCAAAATTGAGAATGAGAGGCTGTCTTGTTACTAAAATAAATTTGGATGATAGAAACTGCTAATGTATGATCATTTGACTCAGGAGGTACCAGAGGGATTGCACAAGAAGCTTTAGCAATCCAGCCATCACCGTCTCTTAGATAAAAGATTTCAGTTAGTACTTTGTTGGTAACTGTTCATTTTCTAATAGCCAATAAAATTTTCTTTGCTCATTTTATTTACTTTTATGTTTTATTTATCCAAATGCAATTAGCACTTGCTATGCTAGAAGTCCTATTTTCAAAGCTTTACAAATATTAAATTATTTAGTTTGTTTAATTTTTATAACATTATGAAGTAGTTACAATTATTATCCCTATTTACAGAAAGGAAATCTGAGGCACAGAGAAGTTAACTGCCTGGTCCAAGATCACAGAACTAGTAAGTGACAAAACAGGGATTCAACCTAAGTACTTTAACAATAGATCCCATATTATGGACAATATTACCTTCCAATTTCCTAACTCTCTTCAAACTCCAAGTAGCTTCCCAGTGCTTACCATAAAACTTCACCTACTTTAGCATGGTCCTCAAAACCTTTTATATATATGCTTTAACTGCTACTTAAGTCTTATCTCTAATCATTTCACTTCTTATAGTCTATGTCATAATGATGTCTCATTTTCTTAGATATATACGCAATTTTATTGATTGCAATGCATTAAATCAATTATTTGCTTGAATCATACTAAATTTTGCTTTGATATTGAACGTAAAGTGTTTCAGCTTCCTCTTTCCTCTAGTTTTGTGTACGTCTGATTCTTGAATATCTAACTTGTTTCTGACACATTATTCGTATTCATCCTGACCTCTTCTTATTTTCTTGTTCCAAGAGCCTGGATTGTCTTTATCATTCTGACTGACAGTCCTAATTTTAGCCTACTCCTGTGTGTTGTTCAAGTTTAGTTTCTCTTTCCAGAGCATAACATTCTCATCAAGTCTTTATTTCTGTTAGCTTTGCCTGAGAATGACACAATTAGTGATTTTCATTAGAGGCACAGAAAATAAGAATGAGAAATTATAATAAAGCTGTACCATCATTGGACTATAGGAATCAGAATGGTGTCATAGAATAAATATTTGTATATCCAGTTACTATTATTTATAATCACTCTGCAGTAATGAAATAATCTGAGAAATGTTACTTATTTCCTATTAGAGATTTTTGTTTTCTCATGATCACTTTTTAATTGCTTGTTTTGAAAGTAATGTACCATTAAAATTTTCAACTTTTGCTAAACTGTTAGCTGTTAACTAAAATTGGTTTAACTCTTATAATACATGATTAAGTACATTGCAGATATCTTTTATGTGGTTATATACTCCATGATATAAATCAACAACACTCCAAGTAATTATGGAAGCTCTAGTGTTTTTCATTAGAGGGAAAACTGTGCATTGTGAGAGTATTTATTTTCAAATATAAATTATAAATGGTCATCCTAAAAATGGTTATAAAGAAATATTGACTGAGACTTCCTTGGCGGTTCAGTGGTTAAGACTGCGCTTCCGCTGCAGGGGGTGTGGGTTCAGTCCCTGGTAGGGGAACTATCAATAGGATTCCGCATGCCGTGTGGCGTGGCCAAATAAATAAATAAATAAATATTGATTAATAACGTATGATATATACTTTTCTGCTAATAATATTATACTAACAAAATATGCTGTTTTGTAGATATTATTTTTATGATTTACATTTTAATTAAACCTTTTTTCTTATTCTATTCTATCATATAATATATTATACATTATATATGTAAATCTTTTTCAGAAAGCCATTTGTTTTATTCCACATTTTTTATTCTTATATTGATTACAAGGAATAAAGCGTATTTAATGTCTTTCTTTTACTTTCCAAGGTAAAGTATTCTAAATTTGGACTTCTCTATTTAATTTTGATGGCATTGGTAGCAAAGGGGCTTTTTATCATATGTAGTGTGATCGTGAAGAGGTCTGTAACAAAGAAACGCTTTTTCAAAGCTGTGTTTAGTGCACAGGAGTCATAAACTTGAGTGAACATCAGTATCAAGAGGTGAAATAATGTACAATATTCAATAACTTTTAGGCAACATACACAGCATATTCCCTTTGCCAGTGATTTTCACACACACACCCACACATGCAAATTGCATAAATATTATACATTAACTCACACAAATTCAAACCTTGACAAATTTATGTATGTCAAATGTTTCATTTTATATTTTTCTTTCCTAGAGAAAACTAAGAAAACTAGAGTAAACTGGAGAGGTGAAACAACCATACTGCTTTAGACTGCTTTAGACTGAATTGTTTTTGTCCCCACAAAATCATACGTTGAAATCCCAACCATCAAGGTAATAGGATTAGAAGGTGGTGTCTTTAGTAGGTTATTAGGTCTTGAGGGTGGAGTCCTCATGGGTGAATTTTGTGCTTTTGTAAAAGTGGCCCCAGAGAGATCCCTAACCCCTTCCACCAGGTGAGAACCACAAAGCAGGCTTTCACCAGACAATGAATCTGTTGGTCCATTGATCTTGGACTTCCCAGCCTCCAGAACTATCAGAAATAAGTGCTTATTGTTATTTTTATTTTTTAATATTTAATTTAATTTTTATTTTATATTGGAGTATAGTTGATTCACAATGTTGTGTTTGTTTCAGGTATACAGGAAAGTGATTCAGCTGTACGTATACATATATTCATTCGTTTTCAGATTCTTTTCCCATATAGGTTATTACAGAATATTTGAGTAGAGTTCCCTGTGCTATACCATAGGTCCTTGTTGATTATCGGTTTTATATATAGTAGTGTGTATATGTTGATCCCAACCTCCTAATTTATCCCTCCCTACCACCTTTCCCCTTTGGTACCCATAACTTTGTTGTCGAAGTCTGTGAGTCAGTTTCTATTTTGTAAACAAGTTCATTTGTATCATTTTTATTAGATTCCACATGTAAGTGATATCATATAATATTTGTCTTTGTCTGACTTACTTCACTCAGTATGATAATCTCTAGGTCCATCCATTTTGCTGCAGATGGCATTATTTGATTCTTTTTTATGGCTGAGTAATAGTCCATTGTATATATGTACTACATCTTCTTTATCCATTCATCCATCAGTGGACCTTTAGGTTGCTTCCATGTCCTGGCTATTGTAAATAATGCTGCAGTGAACATTGGGGTGTGTGTATTTTTTCGAATTATTGTTTTCTTTAGAAATATGCCCAGGAGCGGGATTGCTGGATCATATGTAGCTTTATTTTTAGTTTTGTAAGGAACCTCCATACTGTTCTCCATAGTGGCTGTACCAATTTACATTCCCACCAACAGTGTAGGAGGGTTCCCTTTTCTCCACACCCTCTCCAGCCTTTATAATTTGTAGACTTTTTGATGATGGCCATTCTGACTGGCGTGAGGTGATACCTCATTGTTGTTTTAATTTGCATTTCTTTAATAATTAGCAATGTTGACCACCTTTTCATGTGCTCTTTGGCCATCTGTATGCCTTCTTTGGAGAAATGTCTGTAGATCTTCTGCCCATTTTTGGATTGGGTTTTTTTTGATACAGAGCTGCATGAGCTGTTTATATATTTTGGAGATTAATCGCTTGTTGGTCGCTTTGTTTGCAAATATTTTCTTCCATTCTAAGAGTTGTCTTTTGTTTACGGTTTCCTTTGCTGTGCAAAAGCTTTTAAGTTTCATTAGGTCCCACTTGTTTATTTTTGTTTTTATTTTCATTACTCTAGAAGGTGGATCAAAAAAGATATTGCTGCAATTTATGTCAGAGAGTGTGCTGCCTATGTTTTCCCCTAAGAGTTTTATAGTATCCGGTCTTACATTTAGGTCTTTAATCCATTTTGAGTTTGTTTTTGTGTATGGTATTAGGGAGTGTTCTAATTTCATTCTTTTACATGTAGCTGTCCAGTTTTCCCAGCACCACTTATTGAAGAGACTGTCTTTTCTCCATTGTATATGTTGCCTTTTTTGTTGTAGATTGACCATAGGTGCATAGGTTTATTTCTGGGCTTTCTGTCCTGTTCCATTGATCTATATTTCTGTTTTTGTGCCATTATCATACTGTTTTGATGACCGTAGCTTTGTAGTACAGTCTGAAGTCAGGGAGCCTGACTCCTCCAGCCCCATTTTTCTTTCTCAATATATATTTTTTTAAGATGGTTTTCCTCCTTTAATGAATCCCAGTAAGGATGTACAGAAACAGATTTCCTCATTTTTGAGACACTTGAGTTCTTGTTTTATTGTATTTTATTTTTATTTTTTGGCAGTGCCACGTGGCATGTGGGATCTTAGTTCCCTGACCAGGGATTGAACCGTTGCCCCCTGTATTGGAAGCATGGAGTCTTAACCACTGGACTGCCAGAGAAGTCCCTTCTTTCTCAGTATTGCTTTGGCTATTTGATGTCTTTTGTGTTTCCATACAAATTAAAAAATTTTTTGTTCTAGTTCTGTGAAAAATGCCATTGGTAATTTGATAGAAATTGCATTGAATCTGTAGATTACTTTGGGTAATATAGTCATTTTGACAATATTGGTTCTTCCAATCCAAGAACATGGTATATCTTTCCATATGTTTGTGTCACCTTTGATTTCTTTCATCAGTGTCATAGTTTTCAGAGTACAGGTCTTTTGTCTCATTAGGTAAGTTTATTCCTAGGTTTTTTGTTCCTTTTGATGCAGTGGTAAATGGGATTTTTTTCCTTAATTTCTCTTTCTGATCTCTTGTTGTAAGTATATAGGAATGCAAGAAATTTCTGTGTATTAATTTTGTATTCTGCGACTTTACCAGATTCATTGATGAGCTCTAGCAGTTTTCTGGTAGCGTCTCTAGGATTTTCTATGTATAGTATCAAGTCATCTGCAAACAGTGACATTTTTACTTCTTCTTTTCCAAGTTGGATTACATTTATTTATTTTTTTCTTCTCTGATCACTGTGGCTAGGACTTCCTAAAGTATGCTGAGTAAAAGTGGCGAGAGTGGATATTCTTGTCTGATTCCTGATCTTAGGGGAAATGCTTTCACCTTTTCATCATTGAGTGTGATGTTAGCTGTGGATTTGTCAAATATGACCTTTATTATGTTGAGGTAGGTTTCCTCTGTGCTCACTTTCTGGAGAGTTTTTATCATAAATGGGTGTTGAATTTTGTCAAAAGCTTTTTCTGCATCTATTGAGATAATCATATGGTTTTTATTCTTCAATTTGTTGATGTGGTGTATCAAACTGATTGATTTGTGGATATTGAAAAATCCTTGCATCCCTGGGATAAATCCCACTTGATCATGGTGTATGATCTTTTTAATGTGTTGTTGGATTCGGTTTTGTTAAGGATTTTTGCATCTATGTTCATCAGTCATATTGGTCTGTAATTTTCTTTTTTTGTGGTATCTTTGTCTGGTTTAAGTATCAGGATGATGTTGGCTTCATAGATGAGTTCAGAAGTGTTCCTTCCTCTGCAATTTTTTGGAAGAGTTTCAGAAGGGTAGGTGTTAACTCTTCTCTAAATGATTGAATTTGCTTGTGAAGCCATCTGGTCCTGGCCTTCTGTTTGTTGGAAGTTTTTAAGTCACAGTTTCAATTTCAGTACTTGTGATTGGTCTGTTCATATTTTCTATTTCTTCCTGGTTCAGTCTTGGAAGGTTATACCTTTCTAGGAATTTGTCTGTTTCTTCTAGGTTGTCCATTTTATTGGCATAGAGTTTCTGATAGTAGTCTCTTATGATCCTTTGTATTTCTGTGGTGTCAGTTGTAACTTCTCCTTTTTCATTTCTAATTTTATTAATTTGAGCCCTCTCCTTTTTTTTTTCTTGATGAGTCTGGCTAAAGGTTTATCAATTTTATGTTTTCCAAGAATCAGCTTTTAGTTTCATTGATCTTTTCTGTTGTTTTCTTCTCCTGTTATTTATTTCTGCTCTCATCTTTATGATTTCTTTCCTTTTACTAACTTTGGGTTTTGTTTGTTCTTCTTTCTCTAGCTGGTTTAGGTGTAAGTTTAGGTAGTGTTTATAAGCCACCCATCCTATGGTTTTTTATTACAGCAGCCTGAATGGACTAAGGCATACAGATAATTTAAGCCTCTTTCAGGTGTTTTTAAAAAAAATTAAAGTATTCTAATCTATAATTTCTTTAAAAATAACTCATTTGTGGAAAAAAATTACATAAAGTTCATTAGAACATAAAGTTCTAATGATGTAATTTTTACTTGATTAGATGTAAAAATGACAGGAAGGTAAATTTAAATGCTTATGTGTACGGATATGCATTGTGGCCTAATAGTTATGAACTACTGTACATTTACCATAAATTCTATTCAGATTTTAAAACGTGATCCACTTAATTGATTTCACCTGGCAGAGGCTTGGAAGTATCAAGTATATCAACATTTAAAACATTAAGAAGTAATAATTATGAAAAAAAGATAAAAGTTTCATCTTTTAAATTTGGAATGATTAACATAAAATATTACTGTCTTAAGTTTCATAAACATAATTTAACACATTTGGTTAATGTTAAAAATTATCCTAACAGTATGCTCAGAAAGTGGCATACCTTAAGTATCCAAAATATTCACAGCAAAAACCTGTGCAACAGGATGGTGGTTTTATTTTATTTATTTTTTAAAATTAATTAATTTATTTATTTTTGGCTGCGTTGGGTCTTTGTTGCGGTGTGCGGGCTTCTCATTGTGGTGGCTTCTCTTGTTGCGGAGCATGGGCTCTAGGCACGCTAGCTTCTGTAGTTGTGGCTCGTGGGCTCTAGAGCACAGGCTCAATAGTTGTGGCACATGGGCTTAGTTGCTCTGCGGCATGTGGGATCTTCCCAGACCAGGACTCAACCCCATGTCCCCTGCATAGGGGGCGGATTTTTAACCACTGTGCCACCAGGGAAGTCCCAGGATAATGGTTTTAAATTTTGTCTTTGTTATATTGGAATAATGTGTGATAAATATTCCATTTTCTAAAGAGAAGTGCTAGACTAGTTCATGAAAGATGTACAAAATGTAAAGAAATAAAAAAGGTCCTAATAATAACTTCCTGATTGCCCACTTCCAGCCTACATAAGAAAATAGAAAAGGACGAGTGTAGAATCAATCTATGGTGTGTTAGCCTAGAAGATTATCAGCTATAATCTCTGGAGAGAGACTGTTCTCTCCAGAGTTGTTTCTGCCCCACTTTAAACAAAGTTGCTTGAGAGAAGGAGGTATTTTCACAAAGAGAAAACTAACGTCTCTCTTCCTGGCTAGATATTTGCTGAGTGAGCAACAGAAAATTGTATAACCACTTCAGTGTATCAGAGAAGTAGTGAGAGAGTTCTTTGGAAAGGTCACCATCTGTTTTCTGAAATTGGATGTCATGTACTTAAAAAAATTAAAAAATAGACTGGAGAATTTTGAGGGTAGTGGCCAGCTGGAACTTCCTGTCAAAGCTGGAATGAAGAAATGAAGGCATTAGAGAAGTCTGTACTACCTGTAATTTTCATGCCAAGAAATCCAGAGTTTCTAATGGGCAATGTGTACATCCAAAATAGGAGCTGGATGTTCTCCATCTTGATGGGGACCCAACCAACATGGTCTGTTGGAACAGAGTAACTGCAGCAGTAAGTTTACAGAGTGCATCACTGGGTAGGGGTAGGCAAGAGCTGAGGAGGTTTAAAGAGGTTAGCTAGGAAGTGCATCACAGAATCTGAAAGCTGAACAGTTCAGAGGGTCCTGCAGGACCAATGAATGATCCACACATCAGCTCCCCACAAATCACCTAAGGGGGACATCTGATGCTAGAGAGCATATGACTATGGAAAAATACAAAGAGAGCTACTTGGTAAAGAACTGATGGTCCCATTAAATATTTATTTTTCCTGTGTGTACCCTCACTGAATACAGCTCACTCAAAAAGGCTACAGCAGCCAGTGATCTAAAGGACTCATAAAGATATTTTCAGTGGAAATAAATATATCTGCAGTGATACTTCTGTAAGATGCATTCAATGCTTCCTCACACACCTCCATTGACTTGGGACAATTTTCATGGTCTGGAAAATAATCTGGGGTGGTTATACTTAAATGACTAAGACTAGGTAAATAATTGAATTTAAATTCTCTCTCCAGTTGCACACATCAGACCTTTTTTGCCTCTATATGTTAATGTAATTGAAATCTAGATCTGTAAAAGTGTAGAAAGATCAAATTACTTTGCCTGCTGTAATGTGTTTTAGTGTTTATTTCCTATAAAATTGACTTCATTATGTTTATGACCATAAAAAACACTACCATCCTGTTAAATATTTGGGGTCCTTTGTATGGATGCATAATTTATGAACTCAAAACATTTTTAAGTTGGGGGGATTTTATTGAGTGTGTCCTAAAGTGTAATAATATAATCAGAAAATGTCCAAACACTCTTGCACAAACAAGATAGTACACATGTATATACATTATACATGTATATATATGTATGTATAAGTACTACATGACCTGTTTTAAATATATTGGCATCCATGGTCAAAACCCCACTTAATAATCATCCCCTACTGTATGTATGATATGTCTTTTTTATTATTTACAAATATAATGACATACACAAGAAGAAGCTAAAGCACTTCAGTAGGCTATTAGTTTGCTTTCTGTGAAACTCATTTTAGTTAAAATCATATTATTATTATAATCATGGATTTGTAAGATTTCTTTTCCCATAAAGGAAAGTGGGGATAGAAATTGAATTTCTTATCATACTGAATCTTGTCATTTCACAGAGTGTGATTTCTTACTAGGTTCTCTGCATCCATCATTTTTTTCTTTCCTTTAGATAGGGTGAGTACACTACAGTGATGTTGTGTTTAAAGCCAGACTCACGATATGGCAAATGTGGCTGAAATGCCCATTTAAACCGTATATTTTAATGCAGTATATAAATTGGTGTAGTGAATGAATAAACTGTTGTAGTGTGAGATCACTTGGCACAGTAGTTTATATTAAAGGAAACATCACTTTAAACTAACTCTATACCATCTGTTGTGTACTCTACTTTAAAAAGACCATAATTTACAACTGCAAAAGTAGGTAAGAGACAAATGCTTAAAATGCATATTTATATGCAGTATTCAGCTGAACATACATATGTTTGTCTCTGGAATAGTAGATGCTAATTGGGAGACAAGCTCCTCTCTTCACATATGAGGATAGATTTGGGGAGGGGTAAAAGTAGGAATTATATATTTTTAGTACTATTTAAAAAAAATTTAAGGTGATGTACAGTATTATATAAATTATAGGTGTACAACATATTGAATAGTTATTCACAATTTTTAAAGGTTATACTCCATTTATAGTTGTTATAAAATATTGACTATATTCCCTGGGTTGTACAATATATCCTTGTAGTTTATTTACTTTATACGTAATAGTTTGTACCTCTTAATCCCCTACCCCATCTTGTCCCTCCCCCTTCCCTGTCCCCACTGGTAAACACCAGTTTGTTGTCTATATCTATGGGTCTGTTTCCTTTTTGTTATATTCACTAGTTTTATTGTTTAGATCCCACGTATAAGTGATATCATGTAGTATTTCTTCCTTTGACTTATTTCACTTAGCATAACACCCTCCAAGTCCATTCATGTTGTTGCAAATGGCAAAATTTCATTCTTTTTTATGGTTGAGTAGCATTCTGTTGTATATATATTCCACATCGTCTTTATCCATTCATCTGTTGATGGACACTTGCTTCCATCGTAGCTATTGTAAATAATGCAGCTATGAACATTGGGGTGTGCTTTTCGAATTAGTGTTTTCATTTTTCTTGGATATCTACCCAGGAGTGGAATTGCTGGGCCATAAGTAGGAATTATTTTTAAAGTGATTCCCTTTACAAAGTTGTAACACTAATGAAATCGGGGCCCAATTAATAATACATAATTATTATTTACACTAATTATTGTTACATTTTACAGTGCTCCATCATGAAGAGGTTGTCAAAATTCCTCTTCAAGAAAGTCCATTATTTTAATCATATTGTATTTAGGTTGATCCAAATGAAATTTCCAATATTGAACCTTTTTATCTCCTGCATAAAAACCAATTTCTTATAGTTCAGTCTGTTAATTATAAGGAAATTGAGGCAGTCTCAAATTTAACAAATTGACCTTTTACATTAGATGATAAAACAATTGGGGGTAATTATATAATTTATTCATGGTAGTTTAATATTCACTTAGATTTTTAGATGTTGAATAACTCCTGGAAAACTTGATTCTGTAAAGATATGTAGAATTCCACTGGTCTTTTATATATAGTACATAATCTTCTACTTACAGTCCTACTGTCTCCCTTTTATATAAACAGAGAATCATGGGAATTATATTACATTCTCAAGTTTTATTGCGAGTGAGTCACCATCTTCTCCCTCTCCGTCTCTCATACATGCACACACACATACATGTGAGCATGTGATTGCCAATAGCAAAGAGATCAGAACTCAGTCTGACCTTGACTTGGCTGAAACAAAAGATAGGAAGATTTTTAAGCAAAGGAGTGAGAAGAACAACACAGGTTGTGTTTGCTAACTGGCTTTACCCAAAGGAAAAGTCAAATTTATTTTTGTGGCAAGAGGTAGTTTTGCAACTCGGAGCAAAGCACTAGTGAAGTTAGGCTCCTACCCTCCCACAAAAACTGGGAGATGGGGTGCTCTCTCCCTTGAAGATTACATTTCAAGGGAATATTCCACGATCCTTAAGAAAGATATTCCTGAGTTGTTTATAAAAAGATTCACAGGATAGAGGAAGAATTTACAATGATCTGTTTTCTAAAGTAAAAGCTCTAAGAAATGGGAGGCCAGGGATCTAGAGTCAGGAAGAAGCTTGTCAAAAGCTTAGTCAAGCTGAGGGGAACATGAAGTCCATATTGGTTACTAGTTTAAAAAAAAAAAAAAAAACCACATAAACTGCTTATAGTATACTAGACCTGTATTCCAAACATGAATTTTGCAGACAGTATTGATCTGCCTCTTCCTTCTCCCCATGCTTTTTTTTTTTTTCTTTTCTTTCCTCTGAGCAGAGAGAGAGAGAGAGAGAGTGAGTGAGTGCGGGGGTGGTGGTGTGGAGACGGTAAGGAACTGTTGTTAAAACTACATTTGAAGGATTTCTGATTTCCACTCCAACATGTAAAGAACTTGTAAGTCATTGCTTTCAACCTTACAGCAGGAAAAAAGCTGAAGGAACTGAAAATCAAAATTTCTTAGATCTTTCAGAGAACTGAGGTCACGGTATAAACCACCACCCCGAAAACTGGCAAGAAATGTGAATACAGAGAACATAGATCAGTTTACCTGAAGCAGAAGTGGCTGGAGCCAGAATACTTACAGAGTAACTTTAGTAAATTGCTGGAAGCTGAGTGTGGATCAGCTTGAGGGTTAAAAACTCCTGGGGACCCAGTCTAAGCACCCCCCCACACAGTTTTGTGGGTTTTACCTCTAGGAGCCCCACCAGGCTCTCATAGTGCAGATGAGAGAAAAATCCCCCTGCGCTTGTCAAGGGGAAGGGAAAAGTCACCATTTTGACAAACACCAAGAGAAAATGTATTTTGAAAATAGCCTCCAATGACCTCCACAATAAATGCCCATCAATTAAAGGAAAAGACTTCACTAAAGCTTTATCTGACTTGGGGGAGAGGAAATTACCCAATTCCAACCCCCTCTGGACTTCCTCCTCAACTAAGGGACCAGAAATGTTGAGAAGCTCTTGAAAAGTCATGAGCCAGGGCCACAGTTCCCCTATGAGGCTGAGACTCAATCATAGGATTATGGAAATGCTCTCCTCCACCACACTCCGAACTTTGCTACCACAGTAACAGGCCACTTAAGATACTTACCCAAGTGAGATGAAAACGTATATCCACACAGTAATCTGTACATGATGTTTATCACAGTTTTATTCATAATTACTCAAAACTGGAAACAACCAAGGTGTCTTTCAGTAGGTGCAAGGATAAACTGTGTACGTTCATAGTGAAATATCATTCAGGAATAAAAAAGAATGAGCTATCAAGTCATGATAAGACCTGAGGAACATTAAATGCATATAAATGCATATTCTGGAGTGAAAGAATTAGTATGAGTAATGAATGGGTTTAATTATATAACATTATGGAAAAGGCAAAACTACAGAGACAATAAAAAGATGAGTAATTGCCAGATGTTCTCTGGAAAGGAGGGAAGTGTAGGGGAGGAAAAATAATTTGCCCTCCACCTTTCTAGGTTCTTGGATGAGATACTCTCTGTGATAAAAGACAGATTAATAGGAGAAAAACAAACAAGTTTAATAATATGTATACCTCCTGTATACATGGGATTTACCCAGGAAAACTAACTCCCCTAAATGGCCCAAACAACCATTTTAAATACCATTTCCAGCTAAAGACAAAAGAAGAGGTTGGGGGTGAGGGGTGGCCAGTTATAGGAGGTTACCAGGAAAAGCACAGTAAACAAGAGTAAGGTTATTATACAAATTTAACTTGTTGCCTTCTCCCTTGATAAGAGTTTCTAGAGATTTATAGTCATCCTTCTCTTCCTGGTACAGAAAGGGAGAAACTCTTACAAATGGAGCGTTCTCTTACAATGTAAATATCTCTTACAAAAGGGTAACTTCTACTCAGTTTTCAGAGCTTCTCCTATGTCTGCTGTTTCTTAAAAATAACCAGCTCAAAATAATCAATATACTAAAGCCATATTTTGGGGTGGTATATTTTGCTCCCCTTCGAAAGGATGAATAGGTGAAACATGGAATTTTTAGGGTGGTAAAACCATCCTGTATGAAACTATAATGGTGGATACATGGCAATATGCATTTGTCAAAATTTATAGAACTATACAAGACAAAGAGTGAGCCCTAATGTAAATTATGGATTATATTTAATAATAATGTATCAACATCGATTCTTTATTTGGAAAAAGTATACCACACTAATGCAAGATGTTAATAATAAAGGAAACTGTGCAGAAGTGGGAGGTGGATATGTGGAATTTTATTTTCTATCTGGTCAATTCTATAAATCTAAAAATATACTAAAATATAAAGTTTATTATAAAAATATAGAAATATGAGGATTTGCTAAATAATTTATTTGAATGTAACCACATCTGTCTTAAGAGAGTGTTGTAATTTATTTTGAGAATTCATGGCATTTGATTTTTGAAAATAGCTTGGTAGTTGTTTTTGACTGTAAAATCTAAGGCTCATAGGGCACAACTTCTAAGGGAGCAGGGTAACAAAGAGATGGTTAAAATGTTCTGTTTAAGAAAATAAAAGAATTTGGAATATAACAGAAAACAATATGGGTGATTTTGAGAGAGTAAGATAAACACATGGGTGAATCTGTAAGATGACAGTTGAGGATGAAGAGGGCCTGTGGAGAAGCATTGGGGTGAGAGATTTGCAAAGTTTCCAGTAGATACAAGAACCATAAAAGCAGAGATGGTTAAATTATTTGCTTCCTGGTGTTGTAAAGAACCACTTTCCATTCCCTCCAATTTTCAGCCAAATTTAAAGTCAAAAATACAGCCAATATCTAAGCTATACTGGTAGTTATTTATCTATTTTAGTCCATAGTTTAGTTATTCTGTTATGAGAAATTAGTGGTATCCCATTTAATGCACCAACACTGAAGAGAAACTATTTTGGTCTGTAATTGCTTTATGGATATTGAAATATCTGATATGACAATTAAAATTTTCAATATTACAAGTTTAACATTTTTTAAGTAATAGCTTTTTTTTAAAACTTTTTACATAAGGTGGCTTGCCTTTGTAAAGGCTGCACACAGCTAAGTTTTGATACAATGTGCAAGTTAGTCTAGTCCAACATACAATATTTCTGTTTTTTATTATGGAGGAAACTCTAAATCTACTTTTATTAAACAAATGCAAAACTGAGAATTTAATGAAATATTCTTGTTATTCCAGAGATAACTCATTTAAAGATAAACAAATACAGGTGGTTTATTTTCAAGCAGTCTACAGCATTTTGTTTCACTTGCCAGTGAAACAGTGATTCAAGAGTTACACATGGTTAAACGAAACTAGTAACCACCATGTGGGAAATTAACATTAAGAATGTTGTTTATTCACTCAAAACTTCAGGGTCATTTTTCTCCCCCCCAAAATTGGAATTTTTTTTCATTCTCGTGTGTCACGCTGTATTTTCTTATTTTTAGACCCTGTTACATATGAAAGCAAGTAAGAAATGAGACTGCAGGCTTTATGATTTTAAAAATGTTAGCAATTTCATTTATTTTTATGTGGAGTTTTCAATTCAGAGTAAAACCTAAAATATTTTCAGGTCCTGTAATTAGGTGACAGCTGGCTTGTGAAGTATCCAATGCCAATTAGCAGAAAAACTTTCATAAGAGAATAATTTTAATAAATCTTATAATTTCCAAGAGGATTTTCTATACTTATCTCCAAAAAGTGAAAAACTTTTCTGTTCACTTCAACTACAAGTTGATATTTTTAGGATACATGAAAGCTTCTTTCCCTGATTATGCTTGAATTTTTTTAATACCCATCATATATATGTGTATGTATATGTACATACACACACACGTGTGTATATATTAAAAAAATTCAAGCTTTATCAGGGAAAGACACTTTCTTGTATCCTGTTTGTGTGTATTTATGTGTTTATAAACCTCTTTTAATTTAGAAATATATACTATATGGCTAAGAGATTCCTTATCACAAGGCAGTCTGTAGCATCTGTCTTGCGGATATGTAAAGTATAAATTATTTGCTCACCCTTTTCTCAAGATAATTATAATTGTGCTTGTGAGGGTTCTTAAGTGACTATGGGAACAGAGGCGAAGGTCAGTGTGAAACAGCACTCCTGCTCTCATGGGACTCGAACCCAGCACAAACTCAAACTGGGACTTGACCCCATGATCCCTGACTTAGAAAGGGACTAGAACCCACTGTCTTTGTTTTTTGCGGTACGCGGGCCTATCACTGTTGTGGCCTCTCCCGTTGCGGAGCACAGGCTCCGGATGCGCAGCCTCAGCGGCCATGGCTCACGGGCCCAGCTGCTCCGTGACGTGTGGGATCCTCCGGGACCAGGGCACGAACCCGTGTCCCCTGCATCGGCAGACGGACTCTCAACCACTGCGCTACCAGGGAAGCACAAACCCACTGTCTTTTAATTGAAACCACTCACCTGGAGCCAGGACTTACTGAAGCTCAGGTTCTTTTCTCTTGTTGAAGAAAGAATTTAGGGCTTCCCCGGTGGTGCAGTGGTTAAGAATCCGCTTGCCAATGCAGGGGACCCAGATTTGAGCCCTGGTCTGGGAAGATCCCACATGCCCCAGAGCAGCTAAGCCCGTGTGCCACAACTACTGAGCCTGTGCTCTAGAGCCCATGAGCCACAACTACTGAGCCTGTGTGTTATAACTACTGAAGCCCGCGCACCTAGAGCCCATGCTCTGCAGCAAGAGAAGCCACCACGATGAGAAGCCTGCGCACTGCAACAAAGAGTAGACCCCACTCTCTGCAACTAGAGAAAGCCCGTGCACAGCAATGGAGACCCAATGCAGCCAAAAATAAATAGAATAAATAAGAAAAATAATTGAAGGTACAGTAAAAAAGCATTTTCAAAAACAAAAATTCAGAGTGAGGCAAAGTGGCAGGCAAAGAGTGAGTTTGTTAGCATAGGACACTTGTGAGAGGTACAAGTGGACAGGCAAGGGAGCGCAGCCCTGAGAACAAAGAGGGCTACATTTTTATAATCAAAGAGAAAGTGGGGATGGGAGAAGACCACCTTCTTTCTCATTCTTGGGCAGACGTCAAGGCTTATGTTATTAGTTCCTCCTTTGGCCCTATATGGTCTAACCGAGACTGTCATGGCACTGTTTAAATTATACGTATATTAGCAGAAGGGTGGTAACATATATTAAAATATGGTAATTCAAATCAGATTTTGGTATAATGTCCCCTTTCACTTAGTTTCTTTCCCCTTTCACCTATATTCCTGTCTTGGCTATGTGTGCAGAAATGCAACTCTTCAAGTACCATTAACTCCCTGACTTCATGTAATAAGATTCAGATCCCATATCTATTGTCTTTTGTTTTAACTATCAGGATTTGTGGCTTGAGTGTGCCTGGCACTTGAATGTACCTGGTCTTCCTTCAAGGTAGATTAGATTGTTGCTAGGTTAATGGATTCTTTTCCTGAGTGGTCATTAGCTTACAACAGTCTCCCAAACTCCCTTAAAATTCCTTTTCTGTCTTTAATCCCCTAATGGGATTTCTAAACTATTTAATTATCCTACTATATTCCTATCAAGTCTGTATCTATCATAGAAAAAAATAGGGAGTGCAGTGTTACAAAATGTGAATGGAGAGATTGGCAGAACTTTCTAGGTTGTCTAAGAGTTAGGGATTTTTGTTTTTTAAATATAATTGAAAAAGCTAAAATTTTTTGAAATTTTTGATGCTTAGACTTTGAAGGATTTTCTGTGTAATGATATTTAAAAGGATAGACTTTGAAGGATTTTCTGTGTAATCATATTTAATAGGAAACTGAATATGAAGGCACAGTGCTCAGAAGGGATGACTCAGTCAGAGATAATATTATCTGGAGTCCTGGGAGTAATTAATGATGCCAAGGGGTAGTATAAGTAGTAGCAATACCCCTCAACTGAGTTAGACATAGGTTTTTATTTTTAATTCACCATTAGAATTGTTAAAGATACATGTGTATCCTTTCAATTTTTAAATAATTGCTCTATGTCTCAGAGTTCTAATTGCCATAAAGCAGTCTCTTTGCACTCTTCCCTGTGTCTCTGTTTAGTTTATATAATTTCCTCAGTTTTTTCCCTAAATAATTGAAATTTACATGGAGGGATTTTATACTAAAATTATGATAGAAAAACAGAGCTTGTAAAAGAAAAGGAATGCTGAGTCAAATGTCATAGAGCTTCTAACCGTAGACCTATAACAAGTGTTTCAACTTTTGTAAGTTAGATAACTTGATTTAAGGGAAAAAATAAGTAATTACACAGGTTGATTGGCAGGTGTTAGTCTCTGAGGAATACCATCAACCATGCAAATTCTTATAGATCAGGAATGTTCAAGGTATAGGCAGTTTACATTTATTTCCTTAAATTTCTTAAGATCAAGAGAGTACATTTTTTAATGTGAATATTGGGTTTAGATTCCATATATATGTGTTAGCATATGGTATTTGTTTTTCTGAGTTACTTCACTCTGTATGACAGACTCTAGGTCCATCCACCTCACTACAGATAACTCAGTTTCATTTCTTTTTATGCCTGAGTAATATTCCATTGTATATATGTGCCACATCTTCTTTATCCATTCATCTGTCAATGGACACTTAGAGAGTGGCATGGACATATATACACTACCAAATGTAAAATAGATAGCTAGTGGGAAGCAGCTGCATAGCACAGGGAGATCACCTTGGTGCTTTGTGACCACCTAGAGGGGTGGGATAGAGAGGGTGGGAGGGAGGGAGATGCAAGAGGGAAGAGATATGGGGATATATGTATATGTATAGCTGATTCACTTTGTTTTAAAGCAGAAACTGACACACCATTGTAAAGCAATTATACTCCAGTAAAGATGTTAAAAAAATATATTGGGTTTAATTTTTTAAAAACCAGTGGGGTTAAAAAACAAAGATAATATATAATATATTATGGTTTAAGTTACCTTCTTAAAACCAGTTAAGTACCGATTGACCAAAGAAGTGGGTCAGAGGCACAGAAGGATCTAGTAATGATGTGGTGGGCAGCCTCTGAAATGGCCCCCAGTGATTTTCACTGACTGATATTTACCCCTTTGTGTGAGTCTCCTCTTCTTGAGTGTGGACTAGACCTAATGATTGATACAAATACAATACAGAAAAAATATGTCACATTGGAGATTAGGTTATAAAGTCTGTGTCTCTTGTCTCACCCTCTTTCACTATCTCTTTTGCTTGCTCTGAAGGGAAGCCAGTTGCCATGTTGTAAGCTGCCATGTAGAGAGACCCATGAGGCAAGGAACAGATGACTCTTGCCAAGAGTCAGCAAGAATCTGAGGCCTGCAGAAATAATCAGTAGAAGTGGATATTCCCCAAGTCAAACCTTTAGATGACCACAGTCCTTGATTGCAGCCTAGAGACAGAGGACCTAATTAAGCCAATCCTGAATTCCGGACCCACAGACACTCTAAGATAACATATTTTGCTGTTTTAAGCTGCTACCTTTTGTTATGCAGCAATATATAAATGTTACAATAGAAAAAGCCAAGTTGATTTCAAAATATATTTTGAATGGTTGTCAAAAAATAAATATAATTAAAGAATGATTTCACCTGCAATAATTTAAAAAAGTGTAGCTATACCTATACTAAGACACAGCTGTTTCCTTGGCTTCCTCTTTGCATCATTCAGAATAGGCTAGGTATAGAGGTCGAGATAAAGGTAGAGATAGAGGCAGAGATATAGAAATAAAGAGACATAGGTATAGACATGTATTTTTTTCACTCTATCATGCTACCTGCACTGCAGGTTAGTGCAGATTGGGGATTGGATATCTTTTCACCATAGTCAGTAAGAAACCAAGGTTATTAATGAAGCACCCACCAGTCTCAAATGTTGCTGATTGGCATGCCAGGAAGAAAACACAGCTCAGGAGGGTCTTTTACTAGGAATGAAATATTTTGGCCCTGAAGTGGCATGTATCTGATAACAACTCACTGGTCAGAAGCAGCAGTAGTAACTGCATTCAACCAAAAGGTGGACAGAATTTATAATCTTACCATAAACCAGGAATGGATTACAACTGGAAGTACTTAACAGCAGCATAATTGGCTACCACATTGTGAAAAGCTTCTTGATACTTTCCCACTGTAAGTTTTATTTATTTTTGTCTTCTAAAGATGTATCAGAAGAAATCTACCAGGCCCATCTTGGAATCTTATAAATGTTAATTGCAATTAACTGAAAAGCTATAGCACATTGAGTTGAACTATTTTCACAGAATTTCCATATTTTATATCCTAGATGAGTATTTAATCTTTAAGGAACATAGCCTACCATGTCTTCTAACACATAGCTGCTTTTTGTTTGTTTATTTGGTTGGGTTTTTTGTTTTCTTTTTTCCTTAAGTAGCTCCCAGGTTTGTGTGTGTATTTGAGAGTTGGTGGTGTTAAACCATCTTTTTTTTTTCACTCTTTATTCCACTTCATGTGTGCAGGTTTTCCCTGTACTTATTGGTGTTTTGTTCATTTTTGTTTTGTTTATTGATGATTCTCTGGAATTACCATACTGCATTGTTTCATCTGGATATTTAACAAGACACTTGTCTATTTTGTTCTTAATTAATTCAACAAAGCATATTGTGCCTTTCTATTTTGGCAGCGTTTGTATAGTGACAGGATATAACATAAAAAATTTTCAAAATCCCATGCCCTTACAGTACACATGTTCATGAGGGAGACAGAAAACTAATGAAAACTAAAATATACATTATGTTAGGTGGTAACGAGTCCTGTGAAGAAAAAATAAACAATGAAGAGTATAGGTAGTACTAAAGGCTTTGCTAATATGCTCACATTAAGCAGAAACCTAGAAAAGATGAGGTCATGGATATAAGAAGAAAGAACACTTAAGGCTGAGAGGACAGCAAGTGCAAAGACCCTGTGGTAGGAACAGCCTTAACTATACTGGTATTATAAGGAAGTTTGGAGAGGAAAGTGTATGCCAGGAAGAGAGTGGTAGTAGTTAATATGTGATAGGTAGCCAGTGTCCTGCTTATGTAGGACATAATATCTCACTGCATTTGTCTTTATTTTTGGCTGTAGAATGTGAGGAAAAGTCAAGAGAGACTTCAACATTTTTTGCCTATACCACTGCAAAGAATTTCAATTACCTGCAAAGGAAGAGACTAGAAGAGTAATTTTGGCTAAAAAGAGTGAGTTTGGATTTTTGTATGTTGGGTTTAAGATGCCAATTAGATATACAAGTGGAGATATTGAAAGCATAGATGTATTTATCTAAAATATAGGGAAGAGGTACAGTTGGAGACCTACTTTGGGGGAGTCATCTGTGTTTAAATGATTCTTAAAGCCATAAGTCTAGATATCATTATGGAAGAGTGAATTGAGTGAAGTCAGAGAAGACAAGAGGTCTAAAATTTAAAGCCCCAGGGAATTCCAACATTTAAAGATCAAGAGATAAGAAGAAGTAGAAAAAGTCACTGAGAGAAATGATTAATGAAGCAGGAATATAATCAGAGTGGAATGTCCCTTGGCCAAATTGAAAAAAAAAAAATCAGGTAATCAATTGTGTTAATTGCTGCTGACCAAGTAAGATGACTGAGAATAGACAATTAGATTTAACAATATTGAGATCACTGGTAACCTTGACAGGAACAGTTTAGGTGAAGTTGTGAGTTAAGTGTATGCTTCAAATAGCTGATGCAAGAGTGGGAAGAGAGGAATTGGAAGGGGAGCAGAAAAAGTGATGTGGGTCCAGAGAAAAGAATTAAAGTGAGCAAAATTACACATACATAATAGATGGGCAGGAGAGATTCTTTGGTAAATGGGAAAGGATCATGTTTATTGCAAAAGTGAACATACTTTATGGAGCAGTGACAAGAAAGAAGGAAGAAAATATTGTCACAGATGCAACTGAGAACAAAGGCAGTACTGTGAACATGGAATTACAAGGTTCACAGCTTAAAGTAGAAAGATGCTTGAAGTTTGGATATGTATGAGAAGGTGTGAAACGTTCATGTGAATTAGTAGGCTGGGAAGATATAGAATGGTTACTGGGCAGCACTTAGAACAACCTGAAGTGTTTATCAGTTTTCAGTGAGGGTAGTTGACATGTTTGTAAGTTCCTTTTTGTTTAGTGTAGGGCTTCGGTTTCGTTACCTCAATTCAGGCACATTACCCAATGCAGTACACATGCAGGTGAAGAGTAGGAAGAGGGTGGAAATTCAGTGGTTTTGAGGTTAGGCCAGGTAGGTGTGATGAAAGTAGACACTGGCAAAGGAGTTGAGGATATAGTGAAGGGAATAATTTAACAGTGGACTATGAGATTTCACTTGGAAGGAAGGGAAGTAATGATATGAATTACTTAAGCAATAGTGACAAGTTGGTATAATAAATGTACTTTTAGTCCTAGAAGGTCAGAAGATTTTTGGAGACAGGATACTAGCAGGAGTAACCTGTAAAGTTAAGAAGTGTTGGTTGGAGACTGGAATGCTTGCAATGAAGATGGTGGAGTTATGGATACAGACCTCTCTAGTTTATGCATCTAGTAAATGGTCGAAGCAGAGTAGAGGACAAGAGCCATGGGGGGCAGGAAAGGTCAAGGTACTGAGATGACATTTCCAAATGTAACAACCAAAACAATTAGGGGATATATTGTATAATTTCTGTCCCTAATTTTAAGGTTTTGTTTAAAGTTACCATCATGGCATAATGACCACTTGGACAGGTTTTATTTTAAAGTCAGTAGCATGGATCTGAGAGACATGGGTCAGCCACTTAATCTCTCTGTATCTAACTTTTCCCATCAGTAAAATTGGGTCATAAATAACAACTAAGAGGGTAAGAGTGTGAAGTGAAAAAGCTGATACCTTTGCTCAGCGCTTATGAAGCTCTCAGTAAATATCAGTTATTATTTTTAGCATTGTTATTTCTCTGAATGTCTTCAGTTCATATAGCAGACATTCTGAAAGGAAAAGATTTCAATACAATGAAGTAAACCCTATTGGTACTTATTTTAAGATCTCAAATTCAGGACCTTTCTAATGACCTTCAATTTGAACAATTAGAGATATAATAACTTCAGAAAGATTTCAATATTACTCTCATTAGCAAATGGTGAACAAACTAATACTCTAGATTTGTTGCTTTTTTCCATATACCATAGACAATCCTGGAGCAAAGCCAAATAGCAAAAATGGGAAAAGTTGGGTTTAGGAGTAAAGAATTTTAGTTATAATACAAGAAAAAAAGAGTCTGCAATAGGGATTGGAACAGAAGATAAACTTAGTATCCAATTTATAAGGGTTTCCTCAGTGTTCCAGTGATAAGAAATGACTAGCTGGAGGCACGCCAAGGTGAGTACTGCATAGTTTTCGATACTACTTTATATGATAATATATAAACATTCTCTGGTTGCTAAATTTGTTGTGCATTCCCTAGCATGAGCTTAATTTTTTAAAAATAAATAGTTTGTTGTCTTCACAAAGACCAAAATCTTTTCAGTTACCTTAAAGGATTAGCACTAGATTTAAAGTGTTTCTGTATCTTAAATTGCATATTGTCTAACAAGGGCTTCCAATTCCAAAAATCTATTGAAGCGGTCTAATTTAGATAAATAAGAATTTATATTTTTATATAGTAAATTTGAATATATGTTACATTGTTATATAGATTATCAGCATGTAGGACATTTCTTTCTCTAATATTTGCCTAAGGATCCTGAACTTAAGCCTAGGATTGACACCAAAACTACGTAATGTTTACTATTATACTTTCTATTAATTGAAAAGTTTGAGTTGTTCCAAAAAATATATTTCATCTTCCCAAAGGGGACAAAATGTAATAATGAGAGTTTTCCTCATAGAGAATCCCAAGCCTCCAACATATTTCATATTAAATCACAAGACCATGAAAAGGAAGGATCTGATTAATTTTAATTATGGTGAGCAGCAAAAAGATATGGATGATTCCTAAGGCAGTCTTCTAATCAAACTGAAATAATCATATTAAATCTAATGCTAAGTAACCAGAAAGTGTTCAGCAGAGTTTGAGGCGTACCAAGGTTAACTTTTGACAGTGCCTCCAGGTATGATTAATAAAGGATACAAGTAAATCAAGTTCTAAAGCTCTTTGAGTGGAAAAACACAATCTGAATTAAGATATTGAAATGTATTGGCAAAAGTAAATATTAAAGGTGTGTATTTATTTAAGCATCAGAAGAAAATGAAAGGTGTGAACATCTCAAAAAGTGTTTATCTGTTACCACCCAAGGTAGCTGATGGTACAAATCAATATGTGTATTAGTTATTTGAAAACATTTTTAGTTCCTGTGAACAGATAGATCAGTTGACACTATTGTTCTCATTCCTGGGAGACTAAAATCTCTTTACCTATGTAGTATTTTTACTTATGAAATCCCAAGTTTAACTTGACACAGGCTTGGGTAGCATGAACAGATGGAAGATATTTTCATAATATCATCATCACTATTATTATGTAATCAGAGAATCACCTAGTCTTCTCCCATATTACAATTGTTTTGTTTTTCTTCCAGTTTTATTGAGATATAATTGACATAAAGCACTGTATAACTTTAAGCTGTGAAGCATAATGATTTGTTTTACATACATCATGATATGATTACCACAATACGTTTAGTAAGTATCCAACATCTCATACAGATACAAAATAAAAGAAATAGAAAATTTATTTTCCTTGTGGTGAGAACTCTTAGGATTTAATCTTTTAACAACTTTCATATATAACATACAGCAGGGTTAATTATATTTATCATGTACATTATATCCCTGGTACTTATTTATCTTAAAACTGGAAGTTTGTACCTTTTGACTACCTTGATTCAATCACCCCTTCCTCCACCCTCTAGTAACCACAAATCTGATCTCTTTTTCTATGAGTTTGTTTGTTTGTTTTTGAAATATAATTGACTTACAACACTATGTTAGTTCTTGGTGCACAACATAGTGATTCACTATATCTACATATTTCAGAATTATCACCACCATAAGTCTAGTTAACATTTGTCTCTATAGACAGATATTACATAATTATTGACTGTACCCTCCACACTGTACATTTTATACCCATGATTCACTTATTTTGTAACTGTAAATTCCTCAACTACTTCTCTCCTCCTTCCAACCCCCTCTCTTCTGGCAACCACCTGCTTGTTCTCCGTATCTGATTCTGTTGTTTTCTTTTGTTTGTTCATTTGCTTTGTTTTTTAGGTTCTATATATAAGTGGACGATACAGTATTTGTCTTTCTCTGACTCTCTTCACTAAGGATAATATACTCTAAGTCCATCCATGTTATTGCTTATCCATGTAATGGCTTCCTGGACTTGGATGTCTGTTTCCTTCCCCAGATTAGGGAAGTTTTCAGCTATTATCTCTTTAAATAAGTTCTCTGTTCCTTTCTCTTTCTCTACTCCTTCTGAGACCTCTATAATATGAATGTTACTACACTTGATGTTGTCTAAGAGGGTTCTTAAACTCTCCTCATTTTTTAAAATTCTTTTTTCTTTTTTCTGTTCAGCTTGGGTGATTTCCAGTACTCTGTGTTCCAGATTACTGATCTGTTCCTCTGTAGTATATGATGTACTACTGATTCCTTTTAGTTTTTTTTTTTATTTCAGTTAGTGTATTCTTCAGCTCTGTTTGATTCTTCTTTATATTTTCTGTCTTTGTTGATATTCTCAGTGGGTTGATCCATGTGTCCTTGAGTTTGTTGAGCATCTCGATCATGATTACCTTGAACGCTTATGAGGTATATTGCCTATCTCGACTTCATCTAGTTCTTTTTCCAAGGTTTGTCTTTTTTTCTTGTTGTCATTTAGAACATATTCCTCTATCTCCTCATTTTTCCTAATTCTGTGTTTATTTCTATATATTAAGTAGGTCAGTTACATTTCCCAGTCTTGGAGAAGTGGCCTTACGTAGGAGATGTCCAATGGGGCCCAGTAGCACACTCCCCTCTGGTCACCAGAGCTGTATTCCTAGGATGCCTCCTATGTGGGCTGAGTGTACCCTTCTGTTGTGGCCAGGCTGACTACTTTGGGCTGGTAGGCAGGGCTGGCTCCTGGTCCTGTTGGCTGTAAGGCTGTGCCTTGTATGGTGGCTGTGGGGTCGTTGGAGGGTGTGGTCGGCTTCCTACACAGTTGGCTCATGACCCAGGTGGCCCTAGGCTGGTGCTGGCCTGCTGGTGGGTAAGAGCTGGGTCCCCACATGGCTGTCTGTATGGCCCAGGAGATGTGGAGTTGCTACCATTCAGCTGGTGGGTGGGCAAGGCTGGTTCCCCATGTGGCTGGCTGTCTTCACAGCGTGGGAGGCTCAGGGCTGGTGTCAGCCCACTGGAGACTGGGGCTGGGTCCCTGTGCCCTGTCTGTACAGCCTCAAGGGGCTCAGAGCTGGTCCTGGGTGGGTGGGAAGGGCCAGTCTCTGGTGCTAACTGGCCAACAGAAGATTCCAAAATGGCACTTGCCAGCACCAGTGTTATTGCTGTAGAACAAGTTTCTGATAACAGCTGCTGCCAGCATCTCTACAGCTAGGGGGAGTTCCAGTTGCTTCCTGCCTCTCTGAAAGGTTCTCCAAGATCAGCAAGTGGATCTGACTCAGACTCTTTTCAAACTAGTGCCTCTGTACTGAATCTTGGAGCATATGAGAGTTTGCATGCACCCTTTAAGAAGACCGTCTGTGTTTCCTATAGCCCTCTGGATCTCCCGAATGTAAGCCCTGCTGATTTTCAAAGCCAGGCATTCTATCTGCTCATCTTCCTGGTGTCAGACTTCCAGGTTGGGGAGCCCGATACGTGGCTTGGAATCCTCGCTTCTTGGGGAGGACTTCTAAAGTTGTAGTATTCCTCCTGTTTGTGGGTTGCTGACCTGGAGTTGTTAGTCCTGAATGTACTGTGTCTCTACCCCTCCTACCTATCTTGGTGTGGTTCCTTCTTTCTGTATTTAATTATGGAAAATCTTTCCTGTCAGTCTTCAGGTTATTCTCATAGATAGTTGCTTTAAAAGTAGTTTTAATTTTAGTGTATCCGTGGTAGGAGGTGAGTTCAGGATTTTCCTACTCTGCCATCTTGGCCACTTTCCTGCAAGAGCTAACTGATTTTTTTTACTATATTAATAATAACTCTGAAAGTTTTTGAAACACAGATAACTCACAGAGGTAAACCAATTAATGTTATTAGAAATCAGAAAAATTGTAGAGTTTTCCATTTTTTGCTTTTCATAACAATGCCACTTAAAGCAGAAAAAAGTAGCATTCAGTAATAATCAACACTGACTAAAATTCAGTGAAATGAAGAGCCAAACAATGATAGTGGGAGGGTAAATTAAAAAATTTTTCTTTACAGCCTTTTAAAAAGTAAAAAAAAAATTCCCCATTGGTGAGGTAATAATAACTTTTCATATTCCACATCTCAAAATCTAGTTTGAGGAAATAATCATAGATAAGTTTTTCAAAGATGGTCATTATCCATTCTTTCCTACTGGGAAAATGGAAGCACTTTAAATATCCATATTTTTGTGTAACAGAACTGTCAAATAATTTATTATACATCCATTTAACAGTGTGCTTTTTCTATCATTGGAGACCATTTATTATCATTGTCTTTTACCTTTTCCCCTAGATAGCTGCATGTCTAATTTTTTTACTTTCTTCTTGTCTCCACTGAATGTCATGTTAATAGAATGACATTTCTTGACCACTGCTGGGATAAAAAACAACCCTTTTCACAGTCATCAGTCATTCTCTAGTGACCTTATCCCACTTTATTTTCTTTGTAAAGAGAATGGAACTTAACATTACATGTCGAGATATTTTATATACTTTCTTGCTTATTGTCCATCTTCCCCAATAGAATGTGCACTACTTGAAATTAAACATTTGGTTTTATTCAAAATTGTAACCCCATGCCAGTAATTATGACTAATACCTGGTAGTTTTGTGGGTGTAACGATGTAATAGAATTCCTTGTTAATGAACATCCTTCAGCTTACTTTATGCTTAAAAAAATCTGATGAACACTAAATATATTTTAAAATATTATGAGAAGATATGCAAGTTGGAAGGTAATTTTAAGTGATGAATAATCAAGAGAAATGACACAATTACATGTCAGTCTTAATACCCATATTCATATTTATTTTCAAATAAGCAAACAAAAATTGTAATTTATAATTTAATATCCGTTTGTCTAATTGATTATATGTATATATATAATTTATTTTTAAATTGTATTTCCAAATTGACATTAAAATCCCAAGTATATTTTTATCAACTAAAATTTAGGAAAATATGCTAAATGGCCTTTATTAGAATCTAGAATATGAACATGCTATCATATACTATGTCTAGGGAATACTGAAAAGCAAAGTATGACACTACCTTATCTCCTAAGAAAGGTATGAATGATCCAATCTTTTTAATAGTTCTGTTTCTCATTTACATTCAGGAAGTTGATATTCTGAATAATTCATTCATCTTACATAAGTTTGGCTAACGTGAGTGATTCTTTCTGAATCCAGCCGTCTCCAAGTATATTGAGAGAAACTTACTCGTTTTCAGATAAGGAACAACTGAGAAACAATTCTCGAAGAGGGTTAACTTCCAATAAATAAGCTTTACTTACATGCACAAAGTGATAAGAATTATAAAGGATTCTGAGCAATACATAACATTTATAACCTATAGCCCATATATTTCAAGTAATGTGCAGCTCAAATATTTGTGTAAGATTTACATTATAAATTAAGAATTTGTATTTTTAAAGCATTGAGAAGGAAGTTATGGTTAATCAATATATGTATTACTTTTTTCTCTATGTATGCATATTTGTTTCTTTTAAACATATTTACTTAATATATATAATTTTTTTAGAAAAAATGGTTGGATGGTTTTTTTTTTTTCCCTGAATTGTAGCTATTCCTGCTATCAGCCCAAGAAATAGATGGATTTAAACTCTCTTGAATAAATAATTGTACCCCCTAAATAGGACTACCTGTAACCAAGGTATAGGGCTGAGAATGAGTTGGCTTAAGGCCATCAGGATAATGTCTCTTTTTTAACTCCTTCAAGGTCAGAAAACTTCATACTCACTTCCTTTATGAAATGTTTTCTCAGAACAATCCTGCAAATGATATGGGGTTGACTTCATATTGGATACTATAATTGATTCACTTATAAATTTTCTTTTTGTATCCGAGGTGAGTTTTGATTACTCCATACCAACTGTGTGAGTCATACAAACCTTGCTTTTGGTCAGTGTGGTGAAATTATTGCATTATGCCATTTATAATGATAGTGTAAAAACTCTAGTCTTCCTAACAATTTATAAATATTTTGATAGAAGTTATCCTCTTTTATTCTTCAGATTAATCAAGTTTTTATTCATCTCTGTAAAAAGACCTATGTACCAAAAATGCCTTTTGAAAAATCAAAACTAAGTTATCAGCCAATTACCAGCCTAAAAGGAAGAAGACAGGCAAAATCAAGTTGGTGCTTCCATCAGTCTAAAAGGTCTATGACCAGGCCTTGAGTAAACTGTACACAGTAAGCAGTCAGAGAGCATCATATAGCTGGATAATTTACTGATCTCTCATATAATTTGTCATTTCTATGAATATTTATAAATCCCTACTTATTTAACACTGAGATAAACTTTAAGTGGAGAATAGCATACATTTAAAATTGTACAGTAAGTGTTTGTGGAGGTTCTATGAGTCTGGATCCCTGGGTGCTTATGTAGAGTCCTTGCACTGGCGTGAACCCTGAGTGAGATTATTTTTCATGTAAGCTATTGAGATGAGAGTGTGAATTTGTTACTGTGGTATATCCTAGGCTCTTCTGAAAGATATGAACATTTCAAGGACAAATTGTCATTAACTCTTAAATGGGTATGAAGAAAGGTCACTGGTGCAAGCAGTCTTCTTCATAAGACACTGAAGAATTTGTAATACGTAAAGAGTTTTTGCAACACATTCCTGTTTGTAGTGTCTGAACCAGTTTATCTAGCCTCCTTTTGTGAAGGACTTTCTTTTTTGATTTCTGTGTCTAAAATACATCCTCATCTGTTTTAATAATGCCATCTGTCTTCCTTTTCCGTTGAAGAATTAAATCTATATTCAATTAGACAAGATATTTTTCATTGTTTAACTGTGTCATTACCTATTTCCTATTACTTATACACTTGAAAATGAATATAGATCTTCTTAGGTCTGTGGTGAGCTCATCATGTTCAAATGAATTTCAAAAAGCTGGTGGTTATCCTTTTCCCTTCATTGATAAATTAATATTTTTAAAAATCACATTGTATTAAAGAAAGTAATTCACTTTAATTTTTCGTTACTCAAAGTTTTCATCCACTCTTCTTTTTTATCTGCTAATAGCTTTCTTATGTCCTGATGCTCTTTCTAAAAAGTTTAGAATTGAGGATTTCTCTCTCTCTCCTATTTCTGTGGAATAAACCTTTCATTATACTGCAGAAATCTAAGATCTTATATCTCCTAATGTCATGTTATCCAAGTCATAATACCATTTTTATGGATATATCCATAAAATAAATACATAATTATGTGATTTATTTATCTCTCTCCACTACATATATATTTTATTATAAAATTACATATATATGTTTATAGAGATATATAGATATGTATTAAATATCTCTATATGTATCTTTGTTCTCTGCCTTAACACTGGATACAACACTGAATTCAGAACAAATTATTCATTAAAGTTGATACATTAGGTTTTTATCTTTAAAATATGCTAGAAAGACTTCTTATTAACTTAAGACACCACTGCTCTTTCTCCATAAATCTCAACATTCTGTTCAAATGAGTTTCAATTATTTCTTCTGCCACTTGGCCTAATGGAATATTTAAGATGAGGTGAAGTATTGGATTGGCCAAAAAGTTCATTCGGATTTTTGCATAAGATGTGACAAAAAACCCAAACAAACTTTTTAGCCAACCTGATATTTCAGAATTCAGTCTCCTTGAATCCACACAAGCCTATTCATAATTACAACTGCTATAGTGATCTTCCAAAAACAAACTCATCATGTCTCTACTGTGTTCAGATCATTCCAAGAGCTTCACATCATCCTTGGAATCAAATACAAAATCCTTGTAATGTTTTTAGAAGGTAGATCTTATATGATTTGATCCCTGCCAGTTTTTCTAATTTCCGCCCTTGTTTCCGTGGTACATTCCAGATGAGCTGCATGGCACCTCTTAATCTCTGTCAAACCTACCAATCTGATTCATGCTTTAAAACCTTACCATTATTGTCTCCTTTACATGAAATTCTGCCCAACTTCCTCATCTCCTAACTGGCTCATTTCTTCACATTATTATATCTTTATTCATATAAGAAATATACATAATGTTTATCTCAGAGAGAGGTCTTCTTACCACTTGTCTTAGTCTGCCCAGGCTGCAAAAACAGAATACCACAAGACTGGATGGCTTAAACAACAGAACAACATATTTAAACAACATATTTTCTCACAGTCCTGGAGTCTGGAAAGTCCAGATTAAAGATACCGGCAAATCCGATTTCTAGTGTGGAATCTCTTCATGACTTGTAGATCATTGCCTTCCTTCTATGTCCTCACAGGGCCTTTCCTCAGTGCCTGCACAGAGAGAGAGAGAGAGAGAGAGAGAGAGAGAGAGAACTCACAAATTGTCTGGTGTCTCATAATGACAGTAATTCTTTTGAATCAAGACCCCACCCTAATGACTTGATTTAACCTTGATTACTTCCTTTGAGGCCCCATCTCCAAATACAGCTACACTGGAGGTTAGGACTTCAACATATGGATTTAGGAAAACACAAATATTCAGTCCATACCATCACTGAAGTACTATACTTTGTCATCTACAGTTCCATACACCTTATCCTGCTGTGATTCTCCTACTGAATACAAAACTATTTAAAATGGTACTATATATTTGTTTTCTTATTTATGAAATCTCAGTGAAGTCAGGCATTTTGTCATATTTTTAAAATTTATTTTCCTAGGATCTAGTAGTTGAAAATTATTTATTAGAATATTTATTTTAAGGTCAAATTAACTCATTACTAAATAATGATGGAAAGAGTCAATAACTATTAAGAAACAAAGTTAGACACCAGAATATGATGGGCACCTCTTAAGCCTTATGACTTTTCTCCTAATTAAAATTTGTGTTAATGATATTTAAATCTCTGTTGGATTTCCCAAATGGAATGGAGGATTGGGGATGTAGTCATATAGTTCATATTTAACAGAAATCATTGTGTTTTGAAATAGTTCATATTTAAAACATCATGGACATTTTATTCATTTTCTACATACACATGAGCTTTTATTGTGAGCCATGGAAGCTCCCCTCACTCCTATTACAATTTGTGTTGCTCAGATTTCCATTAAGAAACTCTTGCAACTCAATAGCTATGTTTCTACATATCCCCCTTGATGATTATAAGATGCAAACACATTCTTACATAATTATAGAAGGTACTTAAAATGTAAATACCCTTTGGAGAGAGGTAACAGTGAAACTATTTAAGAGAGAAACAGTTTGTAAAGCAACTTTTTAAGAGTTTTACAGGCCAGAATATTAGCAGTTTCGAAGAATGAATTTTCATTTACACACTTGTGATTGTTTTGTCTTAGCACTGGTGTTGCATTTTTTCTCATTGCTATGAATTGCCTAAATGTCTAAAAAATAATAATGTCTTCTCTTCACTTTTCTCCTCATATAGTATAAAACAAATTAACCCATGCAAAATATGCATATACGAACATAATTTTTCTTCCATGACCCTAAAATGCAGTCACTAGAAGAAGAAGTTGGTTGGGAAGAGTCATTAAGATAGAATAATTACTTCTGATATGATTATGGATCCCTTAAATCTTGTGACAGTTTCATCACTAGGCCATCGATTTCAGAGAACAGTTTCTAGTACTTAAACAAAGCTGCATTTTCAGTGGTTATTGGAAAGGATGCTCAAGTAAAGCCACTCCTCTAAACATCACGTCTAACCTTCAGTTCCTCATTATTGACCAGATGCTGGCTCATTCATTCAAATTACTTAATTGAACAATTCAAGTCCAGGCATAAAGTAGACAAATTAATTTAGTTATTGTCAATAAGTTGACATTTCCTGTGAAACTTTAGAAACTTTCTGTACAATTTGCAATAGTATTCAGTTGACCCATTTAAAAAACTCATTATTTGAATAAACATTACCTTAGTTTGCTTTAAATTCTGCTTCCAAAAACCATTTGTATTTTATGTTAGTTTAAATTTTCTTTTCTTTACTGATGAAGAGTTTTACTCATATGTTCATATCTTGAACCAGTTCATTTTATGAAATTTATTTTGGCTTTATTGTTTACTAGTGTGGATTCAGCCTCACCACATAAACCAACATTTTTACAAAAGTATTCAACTTAACCTTGATATAAAAACTTTAGAGGACAGATAGGACATTAAAAAGCATAATAAAGTACACTCCATGTAAGAAATTCTGGAAAAAGAAAAAAATTCTTTGTTGTGCATTTAATTGAAAGATAAATGTTCTCCACGTCCCAATTATAAAAGGTAAAATTGCAACTAAAGTAGTGGATTTGCAGTCTAATCTATGCTGAAAATAGAGTACAGGGGTTTATATTTCCAGTACTGTTATCATCACTGTTTCCAGTTTTTCTTCACAAATTCTTTATTCACAAAGAATTAAGAACTTAAAAAAATATTTTTCTTACTGAGAAGAAAATAATTCTTTAGAAAAGTGCTTAAAGTTAAAGGAAAATAACCCTCATAGTTTTCTTATATTTCAGTTTTAATTTGTCTTTAAATCTCACGATGATAAGTGATATGATGAATTATGCCCATATGTAATAATTTCCTAAGAATATCATGTATGAAGAAAATATTTTCTGTAAAGTGTACATACACATATTTTGGAGAGTTCTTTGAGCTTTTGGTAGGATGATTTATGACAAGTTAAATTAAGTTTGAAGTTATAAAATTAAAAAAAAGTATATTTAAGATATTAGTAAAAGAATTCTAGCAAATAACTAAAATCAGTGACATAATTTTCAGTTTGTATGACTAAGTGATTTATAAACTGTTTATACCTCTTTTATATAAAAGAGTATATATCATGATATGATTTATTTTATATAAATCTCTAGTAAATTGCAAAGAAATCTATAGTGACAGAAAGCAGGTGGGTGGTTGCATGCAGAATTGGACTGGGGAGATGAGGAGAGGTGAGAGATAGAGATCACAAAGGAACAAGAGGAGATATGGGGGTGAGCTATGTGTTCATGATCTTGATTTTGGTGATGGTTTTGTAGACGTATACACATGTCAAATAATATCAAATTGTACACTTTAAATTGGTACAGTTTATTGTATATAACTCATATCTCAGTGAAGCTAGAAAAATATGTAGCAAAATTGACAGAACTAAAAGAGAAAAAAATATCTATAATCATATTGGGAAGGTTTAACATCTCTCAGTAGTTAACAAAGCAAGCAGATGATACATTAGTCAAGGTATAAAAGAATTGAAAAATATATTTGATCAAAGTGACCTAATGGAAATACAAAGAACATTGCACTTTAGAAAAAAAAATGACAGAATACATTCTTGACTGCACATATAAAATTCACTGAAAATAACTATATACTGGCCTAGATACCATCAATAGTGAATACTTCTAAGTATTTAAGGCACATTTTATATCAATTTAAAATAATTATTCCAAAGAATAGAAACTGAACACTTTCCAACTAGTTATATGAAGCAACTATAACTTTAAAAATTTTACAATGATTTTACCACAGAGAATTATTAAAAATCCATTTTTTTCAATCCATTTTGAACATAGATGCAAAACTTCTAATCAAAATATTATCAGAACAAATTAGAGGTATAAAACAATAGGTCTTTGACCAGGGTTTATTGTGAAGTGAATAGCATTCAAAAATCATACCTAGTATACTCATTCACTGCATTAACACAGGAAAAAAGTAAAAATTAATGTTGACATCTTAATAGATCCAGAAAATATTTTTGACAAATTTTAACACTGATTTGAAGTTTTACAGAAATGGAAAAATAAGGATGGAGGATAATTTTATTAATGTTTTAAATTATAGCAAAAACCTTGAGAATATATATTAATATGATTTATTGATAGTTTTTCCTGAATCAGGAATAAAAATATACCTGATATCAGCAATTGTATCAAATCATGTGCTAGAGTTCCCAGATAGTGTAATAAAGTGCTAAAGATAGGTGAAAAACATAAAATTTAAAAACAAGATTTTTAATATTTTACAGATAAAATGATTGTGTATGTAAAAAATGAAATTTCATAGAAATACCAATTAAACATCACTAGAAGCCATCAACTACTTAGGAATAAATTTTAGAAAATATCTTCTTAATCTGTACATTCAAAAGTATAATATATTGCTGAGAGAAATATTGTTGAAGAATAATTAAATATATTAAAGTATAATTATTGCTCTTGAATTAGAAAGCTGATTGTCTTAAAGATGGCATCCAACTTAGTAGTAGTTGCATTCTTCAGTGCCAAACCCACACAGAATAAAACAAAAGGATAATTGCTAGCTTCACGAAAGAATATTCTGAGTGAGTGATGAAATGAGAAGTACACATAATACACTTATTATTCATGCCCCAAAATGATGGTTGGATCTAGTAAAGCACTTGTGTGTTTGTTTGAGTTGTGAGCTATATTAGCTGCTTAGTTCCTGGAAAACTAGATGTCCATATTAACAAAAGTGATCTCCAGATTCAGTGCAATTCCTATCAAATTCCAATGGCATTTTTTACAGACATAGAAATAACAATTCTAAACTTTAATAGGAACCACAAAAGACCCGTAAGAGCCAAAATAATTTTAAGCAAGAACAAAGCTAGAGGCTCGTACTTCCTGGTTTCAAAATATATTACAAAGCTATAGTAATCAAAATACTGTGGTATTGGCATAAAAACCAACAGAGACCAATGGAACAGAATAGAGAGCCCAGAAATAAACCCATGCATATACAGTCAACAGATGTTCCACAAAGATTTTTAAAAGTTGATACAAGAATACACAATAGGGAAAGAAAAATCTCTTCAATAAATGGTGTTGAGAAAACTAGATATCAAGAAAAGAATGCATATCCATGCAAAAAAATGAACTTAGACCTTTATCTGGTCACCATACACAAAAATCAACTCAAAATACTTAAAAGCAAGGCCTGAAACCATAAACCTTTTAGATGAAAACATGGGAAAGGTTCTTGACATTGGTTTTAGTAATGATATGAAACCAAAAACATAGGCATCAAAAACAAAAATAGATAAGTAGGACTACGTCAAATTAAAAAACTTCTCTATAGCAGAGGAAACCACAAAATGAACGCCAACCTGTGGAATGGTAGAAAATGTTTGCAAACCTTATATCTGATAAAGAGTTAATATCCAAAATATATAGGGAACTTCTACAACCCAACAGCCAAAAACCAAATACCTACTTTAAAAATGGGCAAGGGCCTGAATAGATATTTCTACAAAGAAGACATACAGATGGCCAACAGGTATATGAAAAGATGCTCAAAATCATCAATTATCAAGGAAATGCAAATCAAAATTACAATGAGATATCATCTTACACCAGTTAGGATGGATGTCCTAAAAAAAATGAACTATAACTGTTGGCAAGGATGTGGAAGTAAAGGGAACCCTCAAGCATTGTTGGTGGGAATGTTAATCGGTGCAGCTATGGGAAGCAGTATGGTGAATCCTCCAAATATTAAAAAGATAACTACTATATGATCCAGCAATCTCCTGGGTATATATCCAAAGAAATTGAAATCAGGATCTCAAAGAGACACCTGCACTCTCCTACTCATTGCAGCGTTGTTCACAATGGTCAAGATATGGAAGTAACCTAAATGCCCACTGGTGAATGAATGGATAAAGAAAATGTACATAAATATGCATATATGTAATGGAATATTATTCAGCCTTAAAAAAGAAAGAAATCCTGCCATTTGCACACCATGGATGAAACTGGAGAATATTATACTAAGTAATATAAACCAGGAACAGAATGACAATGCTTGATACTACATATGTGAAGGATCTAAAAATGTCAAACTCATAAAAGCAAAAAATGGAATGGCGGTTGCTAGGGGCTGGGATGGGGCAGGGGAAATGAGAAGGTATTAGTCAAATGGTGCAAAGTTTTGGTTATGCAAGAAAAATACATCTTAGAAATCTACTGTACAACATAGTGCTTACAGTTAATATTGTACACATTAAAAATTGCTAAGAGGGTAAATCTTTTGTTAAATAATTATCATTGGATAATAATAATAGTAAATAAAGTAGATAGGAGGAAAATTTTAGAGATGAAATATATGTTTTTGTGGTGATGGCTTCACAAATGTATATTATCTATAAACTCATCAAGTTGCATACAATAAATACATACAGCCTTTTGTATATCAGTCATAGCGGACATATAGAAAAAGTAGTTTGCACATATACATTTATTTTTCTTAAATTTAAAAATTGATTAACAGCAGTGTATTTACTATCATTATTCAATTAGTAATTAATAAACTCAATACATATTAATACATTTAAATTTCTGTTTTTATTTTTAATATGAAAAATACGTATGTGAATATATGTGAAAAAGGTACACACATACCTAAATAACTAAAGTTCGTTGGGGCCCTCAACTTTTAAGAGTATAAAGTGGTCCTGAAAACGAAATGTTTTAGAACTGCTAGCATAAGGAACTGTGGAGTCTTACTGCTATATGCCATTGATCATATATCGTAATAGTACCAGATACACAAATATATGGTACACATTATTTCAAAAAGGTGTTAAGTATATGTCTTATCACACAAATTTGAATATAATATTATAGTTAAAATTTATGTGACTTTAGAAAAATCATGTCACATAGTAGTCTTTTTTTCTGCTCTTTTATTGAAAGATTTATTTTTCTGTGGAACAAATACATAGCAGTGAGCACGGTTTCATGGTGTTCCAAAACACAATTTAAAGCCAGTATGCAATTATCAATCATTTTTGAATAGCAAACATCACTAATATGACAGGCTTTCGTTAAATATTTAAGAACATGTAGATTCCATTCTTTTTTTTTTTTCTTTTTTAAAGCAGTAATTGTATCTGTATTGTCAACAAACCAACTGGAATGCTATTAACTATTTCACAGAAATTGCTTTTAGGAGAAAAAAATATATAATATTTTCTCCTTTTGAATGTCTTTACATAAATCATACAGCATTTAATTTCAATGTAATGATAGTTAGTGAAGCTCTTTGGATTCTTAATATGATAGTAATTTGAACCAGTAAGCTTGAAAGCCATTAATGAATAAAGGTCAAGTATCTAGTCAAAGATTCCGGAAAATCTGACATTTTACTTACTACATGACTAACATTACTGAGAATAAAAATTAATAAGCAATTAAATAAAATGAATAACTTTTTACAAAGGTATCAATATTTTAACACATCCAAAAGTAACCATCCATCATTCATGTGATCAAGGCAATTAATAGTCTCCACATAACAGTATCTTCTTTGTTAATATGGTTTCCCAAATAGAACAGAATACTAACATCCCAACATACGAGTGCATATAGCTTGCCAACTTCGAGTAGCAATTTAGTTATTGGCATAATTGTAATAAGATGTTTAGAGCCAGTAAAATTTGAGTTAAACTTGTGAAATTGTGAATTTCAGCTGGTCCTGATTTAGTACCTCTAGATAATTGGAGAAAATATTTTAACATAAAATCTGAAGTTCCAGTCAGAATTTCCTGAATATATATATAATAATAGAGTAAAGGAAATATGCTTTAATATTCTAAAGTTAATCTTCATAAGATTGGTCTCCACACTAATGAAACATGGAGACCCCAATCAAAAAAGCATCAGTTTTAGATCTTATAGAAACCCGAATCAACCTACGTAAGTTTAATATCTTCTGAATATATATTCTCTTTTTACATCTCCAAATTTAAAAGTGACTTTTTTATACTAATGCCTTCTTCCTAGTATAACTGCTGCTAAAATACATCTCTGGAGGAATCAGTCTTTACAGAAATAGTTCTTTGACAATATATTTTACTTTGTGTCCTTTGGCAGTAGTTTCTTTTTTTCTAACAAAAAAGTAGAAAACAGTGTGGAGTCCTGTATTTGGGTTAAAGTATGTATGTCTGTGTGTGTGAGAAGAATTAAGGGTAGCTAGCACAGAAGGAGAAAAAGGAAGAAAAGAGAATTCTCTAAGGGAATTTGTATTGCAGGAAGGGGGACCCATTCCAGGGCCTGAGAGTGGGCTTTCGTCTAATACTTGTAAATGAATTATCTGAGGAGACACGTGCTGACAAAGCAAGAGACTTTATTGGGAAGGGGCACCTGGGTGGAGAGCACCAGGGTAAGGGAACCCAGGAGGACTGCTCTGCCACGTGGCTCGCAGTCTCGGGTTTTATGGTGATGGGGTTAGTTTCCGGGTTGTCCCTGGCCAGTCACTCTGAGTCAGGGTCCTTCCTGGTGGCATGCGCATCACTCAGCCAAGATGGATTCCAGTGAGAAGAATTCTGGGAGGTTGGTAGGACATATGGACTGGCGTCTCCTCTCTCCTTTTGACCATTCCCGAATTCTTTGGTTTGTAGCAGCTTGTTAGTTCCGCATTACTTACCAGGACCTCCTGTTGTAAGGTAACTCATGCAAGTGGTTACTACGGTGCCTGGCCAGGGCGGGCAGTTTGGGTCAGTGGTTTCCCTAACATTTTGGCTATTTTTATCTTTTAAAATGGTTGTAGTTTCCAAAATGCTGGAATATCTACCATATCATATGTTTAATTAATATATGATAGTAATTGAATTTCACATATTGTCTATGAGCAATATTTAAAATAAATGTTAATGAACTAGCAGCATATTCTATCAAAAAGTTACAATTCCTCTATGAAGGAGGGATAAGATGTTGAGTGGACTTTCACGGTTTACCCAGCATTGGCACCTGGAAATGCAAGTTAAAGGTTGAGAGGAGTCAAGAAAGCTTCATTATAAAGGAATCTTGAGAAAAGAGAGCATATTAATAGGTGAATGAGCTGGTTCTGTGACCTCTAATTATCACTCTAGCCCTCTCCTCTTTCGTACCACTCTAAATCTAGGAGAGGGGAAGAAGAGGGTTTTTTGGATCAGGAAGGAAGAGACACCGTGGTTTTGTTTCCCTTTTCCTAACCAGGAGGGAATTTTGACTGTGCAGTCCTTTCAGTGAGAGTGAAGATGTTCAAGAGATTAGCTCCTCGAGGTTGTTTGTGCCTAAAGGAAAGGGAGACTCCGTTTCCTTGAATGGGCTTCTGCTTATGCAGTGCATTTAAGGAACATGGTTGTGTGGAAAACATAGGTATGACCTATAAACAGTCTCAGTCTAAATAAAACAATGATAACATAACGAAATTATCTCCAGTGAATCTGTGTAAACCAAGTTACCAAAATGTAAATATATAGCTGAGAGAACATTTAATATTATATTGACCATAATTATTAAATGCAAAACAAGTTCAGATTTAAGAAATATAGTCAACAAACTGATAATACTTGTATAACTAAGCAATGAGCTATTCTTCAACCAGTTTCTTTATTCTACCAATAGTAGGATTTTTCCTTTCAGGAAGAACGGATCACTAAAATTCATGATGACTTTCAAATATTTGAATGTTTGGAACAATTTACTTTCAAATATTCCAAGACTGCACTGTCCCAGGCTGGTATTTCCAAACTCGATAGCTTGGACTTATGAGCCTCATTCCCAGCATTAACTGCAATCTTACCATTCTCCTCTAATAAGATTACAATCTTATCACTGAAATAAAATTTTAATATCTTTTCAGTTTTAATGACTCACATTTTTCTAAAATATTCAGCATTACTGTTTTTCCCACTGTTTCTAAAAGTACATCTGGTTCTGAACAAATAAAAGTATTTTGGATTAAAGAAAAGATGAATACTTTTACCAAAAAATAACTAAATTTTAGCATCCCTTTGGAAGCAAAATGACAGTCGAACTGATATCCAATATTTAACTTTATCTCAGGATTCTCAGTTCCTTAAAACACCTTGGAAAATGCTTTTACAACAGAAGTCTTGCACTTATAACCAGATGCCAGGTAGGGTCTCTTTGGCCCTTAATATTTAAGATGTGTTTTTGCATCCCTACAGAGCAGTGTCCTCTCAAAGATTGTGCTTCATTCTCTGACTCTAGCATTTTCATGGTTTCTGCTGGCTCTGAGCTCCTGCTTTGCTAAATTAATTAAATTTAGGAATCATATTGTATTTCACTTGTGTTGTCCTGCTTATACCTTAGTGAAAGTCAGGACTTTTATTTAATTTCTTCCCTAACAGACAACTCACATAGTATTAGTTTGCATTAAATATTTTAGAAAAAAATTGGAAATTAGAGTTAAATATTCTAACTCTGGTTGATTCTTCATCCTTTTTAGAGCTGTGAGACTTGAGTTGGTGTCCTTCATGCATCACATCTTCCCCATCACTTAAGAAGCCATTGAGATACTTGCATATTTAGCTGTCTCCTACCTGGTAAGAAAATTTTAAATTTATTTTTATATTTAGTTAATGGCTCACATTTTCTGTAAAGTGTTCAGCATTACTTAATTTTAGGTAAGTGTAGAGAACTAATGGGTCCAATGATAGTCTCTATCCACGTCCTAAAGAAACATCATGATAGGTAGATATGTCATTTTCCTTTTTCATAAAACAAACAAGCAAACAAACCAAAAAACCAGTCAACTTTCTCAAAAAGGGCTAATATGTAAAAGGCCTCTATCCAGGTTTTTAGTGTTGCCTAGAGTATATTCAGTTGAAATGTCTTTTTCCTATTCTAATTATTAACTCATGCACAGCAGTGGGAGATTTACTCTAACCTTAATATGCAGTCCAGGTTTCTCTCTAAGGCAAAGAGCATCTATTAGAATAAAAGGGCTTAAGAAGCCGTAGGAAAATGACAGGAGGAAGCCAAGGGGTTCAGGAGACTCGAGAGATGAACTTCGGGAGGAAATCAGTATTACAGTATGAGTATAAAGCACATAAAGCTAAATTTATTTCTGGGCTGAGTTGTATTACCTACCATTTAATAAAAGCATTATGATTGGATAATTTAGGCAAATCTCTAGATGAGTCCAGTATTCTCAATACTGTTATCATCCTCATGTATACTCACCTTAATCATCTGAAAATTTCAAGACATGATAGATAAATGGAATGTTGGTCCTATAAGGAAACTAAGAGGGCATATATATACACAGACATATAGATATGTATATACACAGATATATATACACACACACATACACTCACTCCAGTCCTCTTATTATAAAAATTAATAAACTAAACACAAATGATGAAATATTTTTCATCAAAACTATACAGAGAAATGGCATAAGTTAGGAATAGAATCCTGATCTCCTGCCACTGACCCCTGAGCTTATTCTAGTTTTTTTTTTTTTTCTTTTTGGCTGAGGTTTAAAATATTATACTGTTCACTTATTCATAATGTAAAATCTGTAGTTTTAATATATATCTGTATTTAGCATAAGTTATAAAATATGTGTTTTCAGATATCTTATTTCTGACTACTATAACAAAAGTACCACAGACCGGGTGGCTTACAACAAAGAACTATTTCTTACAGTTCTGAAGGCTAGGAAGTGTAAGATCAAGGTGCTGGCAGATCTGTGTCAGGATTTCAACAACGGTTTTAGGTTTTTGTAAAAGAGGAAAATAAAGCTTTAAACTGGTGAGCATGATATGTGTAGGAATAACATTAGATTTTATAATATTTTGAAGTTTACATAATATTTTTGTATTCTTTTCTCATTAGACCTTCCTAACTAGCCCTGTATACGATGTAAAGAATGTTTGTCACGTGGCAGTTTAGACAAAAGTATTTACCTTTGCTCCCATACTGAAACTTTGTTAACGTGAGAACAACAAAAAGTGTATGTATAAACCTGTAAAAGCAAAGAAATTAATGCAGTAAAAAAGAAGGCAACAGTGAATAAATACTGTCAACAAGTAGTGGAAATAAATAAAGGGATTTAGCATTCCTGAAAAAAATAAACACCAAGAGCCTGCACACGGGGGTACTTGTGATAAAAAAGATAGTTCAAGCCACATATTCCCAGAAAGCCTCAGGGATTGGAGCCAGCAGGCATGATGATGAAGGCAAGGTGAGTCAACGGCTAAAGATGGGAAACAGGTGAGGGCTTGCATAAAAGTAGTGAGATCCTGAGGTCCCCTTCCTTGTTCATACATCTGCACAAGAACCTCCCCTCCCACAAAGATTGATATATTTTCTATTCATAAATTGGAATAAAGAGACTGCAGTCCTAGGGAATTAAGACAGAGTGAACAGCTGGGGAAAGGCAGTGAATAGAAACAGGGGAATAAGTGAAAGTACTCATTCCTCCAACCCTCTTGCATTATTAAGCTTTAAGAATACTTAAGTCCAGCGGCTTCCCTAGTGGTGCAGTGGTTAAGAATCCACCTGCCAATGCAGGGGACACGGGTTTGAGCCCTTAGTAGCTCCTGCATGCTGTGGAGCAACTAAGCCCGTGTGCCACAACTACTGAGCCTGTGCTGTACAGCCCGTGAGCCACAACTACTGAGCCAGCAGTGCTGCAGCTACTGAAGCCCACATGCCTAGAGCCCATGCTCTGCACAATGAGAAGCCTGTGCACCACAGTGAAGAGTAGATCCTGCTCGCTGCAACTAGAGAAAGCCTGCACGCAGCAACAAACACCCAACGCAGCCAAAAATAAATAAAATAAAATAATTTTTTAAAAAAAAGATTAAAAAAAACAAAGAATACTGAAGTCCAGCCAAGTGTTTATCCCTTTGGAAGGAGATGAGAGGATCTTTCTTTGGAGAAACTGAGCAGGCTCAGCTGAAACAAAATTTAAAAACTGTAGATTCCAATATTTGGGATTCTCTGACAATGTAATTGAGTCTTCAGATAGTCACCACACAGTGAAGCACAGCAGGTGAGTGGCTTTCCCCATGCACACTACTTTCAAACATTATATGACAGGACAATGAAGATTGCCAGACATGAGAAAGTATTCAACACAAAAGGTCACAGAGTCCAAAACCAAAATAAAGAGACAAAATAGGTTACTTACCAAAGATCAGGAATTCAAATTGGAAAGGATTTCTTATTAACAACACTGCATACTAGAAAACAATATAAAACTTTGTTTAAAATTCTGAGCAAAAATGTTGTCTAAAAATCTATACCTGGCCCCCCCCCGAAAAATAATGAGCGCAAAACGACGTTATTTATAAGCATAGATTTTTCAAAAACATGTAATTTCCCTTTTTAAGAAACTGAATAATCTGAGGCATTGAATGATAGAATCAGCCAGAAAAGAAATTAGCAAGGAATCTGGGAACCAGGGTTTAACCACACTGAGGCAAAGAAGAGTCTCAGGAAAATAGCTGTTTGTCAAATTTAGACAGTAAACAATACAGATTGAAGAAGGAAAATAGGGTTTCATGAGGGCTTTACCATGATGGAGTGAAAAGGAAGGAATGACTGAGTACCTAATGTGTAACATAAAGTGGAGACAACTACTTAGAGAGGTTTATAATTTCATTGGAAATAATTAGTGATAGAGACATAGAAAACTAAAAATGTGCCAATCAAGTTAGTTATTAACCCCAAGAAGTACAAAAACATTGTCTCTCTCTGAATTTGATTACTCTAGATCATATAAGTCGAATCATACAGAATTTGTCTTTTTGTGACTGGATTATTTTACTTAACACTGTGTCCTCAAGGTTTATCCATGTTGTGGTATGCTTCAGAATTCCCTTCCTTTTTAAGGCTTAATAATTGAATGTGCATACCACATTTTGCTTATTCATTCAGCTGCCAGTGGACATGTAGATTGTTCCTACCTTTTGGCCATTGTGAATAGTGCTAATATGAACATTGCTTTATAAATATTTCTTCTAGATCCTGCTTTCAATTCCTTTGGGAATATGCTCCAGAGTGGAATGGCTGGATCTTATAATAATTCTTTAAAAAAATTTAATGGGCCTCCATACTGTTTTTCATAGTAGCTGCATCATTTTACATTCCGATTACCAGTGTGCAAGCATTCCAGTTTCTCCGCATCTTCAACAACACTTGTTACTATTTGGTTTTTTTGACAGTAGGCACCAAATGGGTGTAAGGACCTACTTATTTCTTTCAAAACTTTAATTTTATATTCTTTCATTATTATTTAATTAAATATTTTCAAATAATTTTTATAAGTAATAGTTTCATGTGACACTATCTTATGATAAAATTGTGGGTTTGAGTTACATACATTTATAAATTATTCAACAATTGTACATAAGATGTGCTGAATAATAAATTCCCATCAATCTAAAAATATCTTTGCAAGCATGTCATAGAGCTCTATTATTCATATGTGGTTTAATATTTAACATAGTTACTTGGATTAAAGCACAGATGGCATATAACTGCTTAGTCTGGATTGTGCTCAGCTGCAATAAAACATATTTTAGTGCGGCTTAAACAAATAGTTTACTTTTCTTGTGTAGTGAAAAATTTGGAGTTAAGAATTTGGTAGTTTTTTTTTTCTTGTTTAAACTATTGATCTTTATTCCCATACCAATGAAAGAAAAATTCTCTAATTAAGCCTACAGAGGTAAAACAATATTAAATCAGAGATTATACAGAACATAGTTCAGGCAACTGAACATTCTGTCAGACATAAAGTATGCCCTATTTATTCTCATTCTAAAGCTGGAGAGTTACATTTCCATGTATAGGCATAGAAAGTCAGGTCTATATCCTATCCACTTCTCTATGTATAATTTAAAACTACATTGCAATATATAATGAAGAAACTGACAGCTCTGGCTGTCTTTGTCACAGACCAATATATATATTCATAATTCTAGTGCTTTTTGTCACTAATTCCCCACACAATCTGGATGAACCTTGGAATTTTAGTCTTTAAAATAATATGACAATAGGGCTTCCCTGGCGGCGCAGTGGTTGAGAGTCCGCCTGCTGATGCAGGGGACACAGGTTCGTGCTCTGGTCCGGGAAGATCCCACATGCCACGGAGCGGCTGGGCCTGTGAGCCATGGCCGCTGAGCCTGCGCGTCCAGAGCCTGTGCTCCCCAACGGGAGAGGCCACACAGTGAGAGGCCGGCGTACCACAAAAAATATATATATATAATAATAATAATAATAATATGATAATACTAATTGCCATTAAACGGATGGCAATTTTAGTCTTTGAAATAATATGCTAACACTAATTGCCATTAAACTGATGCAACATTGGGGTGCATGTGTCTTTTCAAATTAGTGTTTTTATTTTTTTCAGATATATACCCAGGAGTGAAATGGCTTTTTTCCAGCTTTATTGAGATATAATTGACAAATAAAATTGTAAGACATTTCAAGTATACAGCATGATTTAATATATGTCTACATTGTGAAAGGATTCCCCATTGAATTATTCCCCATCACATATTTACCTTATTTAAGTTCTACTTTCCGAGCAAATTTCAATTGTACAATACAGTGTTCTCAATTTTAGTCAGCATGTTATACATAAGATACTCAGACCTTATTCATCTTATAATCGCAAGTATGTACCCTTTTACCAACCTCTCCTGACTTCCCCAATACCCTGGCAATCACTTTTCTATTTTTCTTTTTTATAATAGCCATTCTAATGGACATGACGTGATATCTCATTGTGGTTTTGATTTGCATTTCCCTGATGATTATTGATGTCGAGTCTCTTTCATATATTTGTTAGCCATTGCATATCTTCTTTGGAAAAATATCTATTCCGGTATTTTGCCCAGTTTTTAATTGGGTTATTTGGTTTTTTACTATTGAGTTATATGAGTTCCTTATATATTTTGAATATTAATCCTAGGCGGTTTGCAAATATTTTCTGCCATTTTGTACGTTGTCTTTTCATTTTATTGATTTTTTATTGAAGTATAGTTGATATACAATATATAAGTTATAGGTGTATAATATACTAATTCATAATTTTTAAAGGTTATGTTTCATTTATAGTTATTATAAAGTATTTGCTGTATTCCCCAGTTGTACAATACAGCCTTGTAGCTTATTTTATACCTAATAGTTTGTATATCTTAATCCCCTACCCCTATACTACCCCTCCCCCCTTCCCTTTCCCCACTGGTAGCCACTAGTTTGTTCTCTATATCTATGAGTCTGCTTCTTTTTTGTTATATTCACTAGTTTGTTGGATTTTTTTAGATTCTACATATAAGTGATATCATACAGTATTTGTCTTTCTCTGACTTATTTCACTTAGCATAATGCCCTCCAAGTCCATTTATGTTGCTGCAAATGTCAAAATTCCATTCTTTTTTATGGCTGAGTAGTATCCTATTGTATATATATACCAAATCTTCTTTATCCATTCATCTCTTGATGGACATGTAGGTTGCTTCCGTATCTTGGCGATTATAAACAATGCTTCTATGAACATTGGGGTGCATGTGTCTTTTTGAATTAGTGTTTTTGTTTTTTTGGATATATACCCAGGAGTGGAATTGCTGGGTCACAAGTTATTTCTATTTTTAGTTTTGTGAGACACCTCCATACTGTTTTTCAGAGTGGCTGCACCAATTTACATTCCCACCAACAGTGTATTAGGGTTTCCTTTAATCCATATCATCGCCAACATTTGTTATTTGTGTTCTTTTTGATGATAGCCATTCTGACAGATGTGAGGTTCTATCTCATTGTGGTTTTGATTTGTATTTCTCTGGTGATTAGTGATGTTGAGCATCTTTTCATGTGCCTGTTGGTCATCTGCTTGTCCTCGTTGGAAAAAATGTTCAGTTCTTCTGCCCATTTTTAATCTGTTTATTTATTTTTGATGTTGAGCTGTATGAGCATACTGATGGGTTTTTTTGCTGAGGAGAAGCTTTTTAGTTTGATGTAGTCCCACTGTTTTACTTTTGCTCTTGTTGCCTTTGCTTTTGGTGTCAAATCCAAAAAATTATTTCCAAGATCAGTGTTCAGGAGCTTATCCCCTCTGTTTTCATCTAGGAGTTTTATGGTTTTAGATCTTACATGAAAATCTTTAATACAGTTAATATTAATTTTTTCTGTATGATATAAGATGGGGTCCAGTTTCATGCTTTTGCATGTAATTATCCAGTTTTCCTAACACCATTTATTGAAGAGGCTATCCTTTCTCTGTTGTATATTCTTGGCTTCTTTGTTGAAAATTAATTGACCACATATTCACAGGTTTATTTCTGGGATGTTTATTCTCTTCCATTGATCTATATGTCTGTTTTTAATGTCAGACCATACTGTTTTGATTACTATAACTTTGTAATATGTTTTGAAATCAAGACATGAGATGCTTGAGCTTTGTTATTCTTTCTCAAGATTGCTTTGACTATTTGGAGTCTTCTGTGGTTCCATGCAGATTTCAGGATTAGTTTTCTATTTCTACAAAAAATGCACTAGAGTTGTTTTAATTGTTCAGCTGTGTTACTAAGAACCCAGGATCCTACCTATCTTTATACTCCATTTCCTGAAAATGTTATCTTGTCACCTGTGTCATGGTCAAAATGTGGCTACTGCAGCTTCAGATGCAAAATCTTTGTTCAATAGAGGAAGTAGGAGTGAAAATGGAGCCAACAGTAATAACAGCCACTTGTCTTCCTTAATCAGAAAAGCAAAAGCTTTATCAAAACCCCACACTAGATTGACATGTACACACTGCTATATTTAAAATAGATAACCAACAAGGACCTACTGAATAACACAGGGAACTCTGCTCAATATTATGTAACAACCTAAATGGGAAAAGAATTTGAAAAAGAATAGATACATGTATATGTTTAACTGAATCACTTTGCTGTACACCTGAAACTAACACAACATTGTTAATCAACTGTACTCCAATGTAAAATAAAAAGTTAAAAAAGTAACCCACACTAATGTTCCATTAGTTAGGCTGCCCAGTGTCATATGGCCATTCATTGCTGTAAGGGAGACTATGAATGTGAGTGTTAAGATGAGGTTGTCCTGAAACAATGCATTCTTTTTTCAGGGAAAACTGAGGAAATGAATAATGAGTAGACAGTTAAAACATTGATCATCTGCCCTTATTACATTTATAGATTTCAGAGACTGAACTCAAACAGAATCAGCATGTTCAAATATGTTATAGGTGGGAATAATTAATCAAATTTAATATGGCATGAAGAATGAAAAGGAGAAAGTAAAACATTTGTTTCGTACGTACTTGTCCAAGACAGTTTACATACATTTCCTCCTTTACGTAACCAACTGGCATATAAATCTGTATTTGTTGAATTGTAATTCTCATGTGCTTTCTACTACATACCACGTAGGGATTTTTTGTTTGTTCATTTTAGTGGAGGGAAGTCTAAGCTCACACAATTATGTTTTTAAAAATGCACAAGTGCATATAGTATTTTGTGTTAAAAATCATTTTAAGAAAGTTTAAGGGGTCTTAGTTTAAGACCCCTGTAAGCCAAATGCAGTAAGATTACCAGAAATTCCATATGCACTCCGAGAGTACCTCAGTAGAATAACTTCTAGTTCAAAAAGATTCGTCATATGGTAACTAGCTAACTCACATGCAAGTCTCAGTGGCTATGATTTTCATAAGGCACACATTCTGATGTTCAGAAAGCAGAACTGTCTGTTTTGATTTATAGTGGACTTCATGTTTTATCTTACATTTCCATTTCAACCTGCTGCCAAAAATTTAATCATTTCCAGGAAAACAAAATCAAATTGAAGATTCTTTTCAGATCTTTTAGGTTTAAAACTTCCCAGTCCACTCGCTCTTCTTCTCCCTGGGTTTATTTCTGAGTGCCTGGCTTTATATAGTTCTATGATATTGTGGGAGGTATCGTGAAGGTATTAGATCGGTTCTGTTCTCTGAGACATAGACTATTGGTTTGATTTTCAGGATTTCCTCCCCTAGTGTCTCTAAACATCCTGCTGGCTTCTGATCGCAAAATCTAGTAAATCGTGTCCAATTCTGTCCCAGGTCATTTTTGTGAGCAAACCCTATTGCCTTCAGACCATGGCTTCTTTCTTTCAGCTACTTTTAACTACTTCTGTGCCCTGTCTGGAGGAATAGGGAAGGTTACACCCTAATAAATCTTTAAATCTCAAGGGAAATTCAGAGTCATCTTAAGGAGGAATTCTTTGCTCCTGACCATTTATTACCCTCTGTGAGGCTGTTGATTCCAGAGTATCAGATGGCCTAGAACTTATCACTACTTTTATTGAACTACTATTGAAGAATTGTGGCTAAAGGGACTCTTCTATGAAAGCTGTGAAAGTTTCTGTGTTGCTAGGTTCTTCAAACTGTCTACAATCCAAAAACAAAAAAAAATCTTAGTTAGCAATGAGAACGGAGATATTTACCTTTGGGGGTGGGGGATGTATTTTCAGTCTTACCAAGTGTGAATCTCTAATGTTAATTAGTATATTAACCTTTTTGGCATGTGAAAGCCAGCCAGAAGCAGCCTTTAGGGTTTTAAGGAAGGAGAAATAAGCAAGATAATTTGGGGAAAAATGTGTCAGGAGAAACACTAGTAGTAATAAAACTACTGAGGACCTAAAATACGATTTTAGTTGATAATCAGTGCTGAATCAAAGGCAAGCTTTTTCCCCCTTTCTGGTCCTTGTAACAAATTAATGAGTAGTTCTCCTGCTCTAAAATGTTCTTATTTTCAAACAAAAATAATAGAAAATAAATTGCTTTTTTTTAACACTTGAATTTCTAGAGTGCCGAACCTGAATTTTGTTCATTCCTTTAAATTAATTTAGTGAAGCCCCACCCCGTTTCTGAAAAAAGTACATTGAATATTGCATTATGTTTGTCTAAAGACATGGGATTTGAAAATTTCTGTCCCCAAACTGTCTCTTTTGTGGTGATATAACACTCATGTCACCCACTCTCAGGAATATTCTATGAATTGCCCTTCATGAACATTTACTAGGGCTAGGTACTTTCATTTACTCCAAGAAATCTCTCTAAGCTTTTGTAGATGGTGCATTGTGCAAAGCAGACCTCCAAGGAAAAAATAAATTTTCTCTATTTGGATGTCTAACAAAGACTAGGAACATGCATTTTTCTAAAAGAAATGTAGTCATGAGATAGATCAGCTACAATTGTAATGAGTACCTGAGACCTATAACTTATATGTCATGAAAGTTACTGATCTCTTTTTGTAAGAATGAGAAAAATACAGCTTTCTTTCGATAAATTGTCATGTGTTTATTTGATAACTTCTAGGATATTTTAACCCATAGGAAGATAGTGTAAATCCTCTATTTTGTTTTCCTACTGTTTTAGAACAATTTTCTCACAGTCCATAGGTGATTATTAAAAGATCACTTTCATTCCATTATGCTAATGCTCACCTTACCTCATCTACCAATTTAAAGACTATTTTGGAGGGAGATCAATCAAGGTGATGTAGAAAAAAAGAAAAAAAATAGAAAAAAAAAAGATGATGTAGTAGATGCGGAGCTCACCTCTCCCCATGAACACATCAAAAATACATCTACGCGTGGAACAGTTCTCACCAAAAACTAGTTAGAAACTGGCAGAAAGACTCCTGTACAACCAAGGCTATAAAAAAGATCTACACATAATTGAGTAGAAAGGAAAGAAAAGTGATCTGGTTGGGACCTGTGCCCCTGGAAGGCAATTCAGAAGAAAAGGGAGAATACACAAGTGGAGACCTGCCCTGGGGAGAGCCACAGGTTGGATGCCCTAGACCTGAGGTCTGACGCAGGGGAGGTGAGCCCCCTTGGCTGGTTGAAGGACCCCTGGGACTAACGGGAGGGCTGTGGGAAGCCCATACTATGCTTGTGAGGAGCGTGTGTGTACAGGCTAGCCGCTGAGGCAGGGCAGAGAGAGGTCTGCTCTAGCAGCTGCCAGGTTTCCCACCACCACCTTGGCATGCTTGTCACCTGAGCTGAGCAAAAGCTCCAGCTCTGCTCACTCCCCATTACAGTTTAGCACCGCATCTGGGGTGGCCAGGGCCAAGGAGAAGACTTGGCCTTGGGATGCAGAGGTGACCCCGTGGAGCCTGGGTGGGGTGGTGGCGGCCCTTGTTGGCACTTAAGCAGCATGTCAGAAGGTCCACTGCAACTTGCCCTGATACACGCATGGGTCCCACCTGCCCTGTGCGTGGCTCCACAACAGGGCAGGGGTGGTGGAGGCTGGGGCAGTGATCAGCTACAAGGGACCAAGGGGACTTTCACTCAAGGCTGCATCTGTGCAGAGTGAGGGAAGCAGTAGCAAGTGCCTGTATAGGTAGTGCATCATAGACAGCTCAGACCTCTGTATGTGGCCAACATGTGCTTAGAGCCCACATGGGTCCCCCTTGCTTCAGCACTACCTCCTCTGGGGCAAGGGTCTTGGTACTCAGATAGGGGAAAACACACACTTAAAGATAACAGAGCCAGCTTGGGCTGGACCCTCAGGGCTTCTGCTCCAGCAACTTGGGATTAGACCTTACCCCTGAAAGGGCAGTATTGGCCACTGAGCAGAGGGGAAGTCCTGCCTCACACCTATCTTCAGCTCTAGCCCCTCTATCTACAGCCTCACCCCCTCCCAAGGTGATAGCTGCCAGCACACCCTGGGGAAAGATATGACTTGCATCCACACCAAATCCAACTCTCCCACCAAAGGCATTGGGCACATGCAGTCTGTATAGGGATGCTCCCACATAAGAACACCCCTTCAAGACCACAATAGGTAACAGTTTCACCTAAATTCATAGAGGCAGAGAAAATTAAGCAAAATGAAAAGGCAGAGGAACTGCTCTCTATCGAAAGAGCATGAAAAAAACCCTGAAAAAATAATGAAAGAAATAAACAATTTACCAGATAAGAATTCAGAACACTGATAGTAAAAATTTTAACTGAATTAGGGAAAAGAATAGATGAGCACAGTGAGAATTTTGACAGGGAGCTAGAAAATATAAAAAAAGACCCAAGACTATATTAAATTTAGGCAATATAGTGGGTTCAGATATAAATGATCATTTTCATACATTGAAATATTAACATTTTTCTGTATGCATAGGAGCAATATTTCTATTTTGCAAGAGATAGTGTTGATCTTTAAAATTCAGTCGTTTTTTTGTTCTCTGATTTTTATATTCTCGCGATTTAGGGTTTTTAAATATGTATTAAAAGAGATCTTTAGATTTACACAGATTCTTGACATATTTTTACGCATAAATTGAGAAATCATTTTGGGTAACTTATTTCTAAGGCAAACACAACAACTACATCACAACTGCTATGTGGCTAACAGTGATTGAAAGACCATCCTGACTTTACAAATATCAAAATGTGAAAAAAAAAAAAAACAAACACCATCCTACTCACAACCTTGCTTAAGAAATAGAATAATTCCCAACAATGTTGCTGTTCCTGTTGCATACTTCCCTGAAGAAGTATCTTCTTACTATCCTTCCTAGAAGAAACCAATGCTGTGAAATTTGTATTTCTTATTCCCTTGTTTTTTCTCTACAGTTTTACCAAATATTTATCCTAAACAACTTATTGTTTGATTTTGTTTTTTAGCTGATATAACAAGATGATTTTGGTTTTTAGCTGATATAATAAGATAACTATATTACCTGTATTTTTATGTGACTTTTTTTAAAATTTAGCATTATGTGATATTCATCCACACTACCCTGTATATCTATTATTCATTTTCCATGTTGTATAGTATCCCACTATATGCATATGATTCAGTTTATAAATTCTCTTCTTGATGGACATTTGGGCTGTTTTTAGTGTTTTTATATTACACATGCATCTGCTATAAACATTCTTACTAGTTGTCTCCTAGAAAGCATGTTTGAGGGTTTCTCCAGGGTAAATACATAGGAATGAAATTGCTACATCTAGATTGATGCTGTGCAGTAGAACCTTCTGCCATGATATAAATATTGTAAACATCTGGGATGTCTAATAGGTAGCCACTAGCTGCATGTGCTTTTAAGTACTTGAAATACACCTAATTCATAATGAAGACTTGGATATTTAATTCTATATAATTTTTAAAATTGAAGTATATTTGACTTAGAATATTATATTATTTCAGATATATAACAGTGATTCAATATTTTTATAGATTATGCTCTTTATAAAGCTATTATAAATTATGGGCTATATTCCCTGTGCTGTGCATGACACCCTTATAACTTGTTTACTTTATACGTAGTAGTTTGTACCTCTTAATCCCCCTCACCTATTTTGGCCCTCCCCTCACCCATCTCCCCTCTGGTAACCACTAGTTTGTTCTCTGTATCTGTGAGTCTGTTTCTGTTTTGTTACATTGTTTTATTTTTAGATTCCACATATAAGTGAAAACATACAGTATTTGTCTCTGTCCAATATATTTCACTAAGTATAATACCCTCAAGGTCCATATATAATTTTAATTAATGGATATTTAAATAGCCACATGTGGCTAGTGCTTATAATATTGGACCATGCAGGTCTAGATGATCGACTTTATTGGTGCCGTATGATCTACTCTTTCTCCTTCTCTTGAATGTCTCCTGAAGGGTCAGGTGTCCTTTTTTTCCCTGACCCATAATCTTGAGGAATTAAAGCCATAAAGGTGTTAAGGCAAAGGGGAGAACTTATAATGGCTTCATGAGCAAAGGTGTGAGATGGTACTCCACATGACTGGAGACTCATGTCTTAAGCTGCAGCATAGTTTACATCACTGAATCCACTTTGAGGTCACTACAAGGCTGTGAACACATGAATTAAATCAGAAGACATCATTTCATTCTGAGAATGCATAGTTTTCTACTATTTGTTTAACTGCAGTAAAGCAAGCTGAAATTAGCCATATAAAGATACTTTCATGATCTTGATCTTTATTGGAGCTTTCTGCTTTGCCTTCTGTTTAATAAACTTCCAAAGTTATTGTCCCATTGGTCTCAGATATTGCAAGTGATCTTTAGCTCTCCACTTTCTGCTGTCTCCATGATGTCCCTCCCTATTGCTATGGCTCCATAGTCTTAGACACAATGGCCATCTCTTTCATGTAGTGGACCACTGTTTTTGTAGTGAGACAGGTGTTGAAGTTCTTCAAAAAAAGCCAATTCTGGTTTGTTTGTTTTTCTAATCTGTTACTTGCAGAACTTGAACTAGTTGTAGATGTGTTTCTACTCAATTATTAAGATGCCCTAGATTCCTATACAGGGGAATGTGGCCAGTACATTTTTAAGTGAAAGACCTATATCTGCTCCCTCTTCAGCTGCTCTTGCTTTTATTTCTTTTCCATTAACTTTACTAGTTCCATATTTGGCTAAGGACTGAAGAAATGGTAATTTAAGTTTGCTGTCGTGTCAGTTGCTACTCTAGTACCTGCTGCTGCCGTTTTGGAAGGCTCTTGAGTCTTCATGCTGCAATCACATAAGAGCACATGCTTGGGGTGAATACACTGAAAATTCTATAACAGAGTATGTATAGGAGGCATGTTGGAGTCCCTTCCCTCTTCCCCAGGCATAACCAGAGGGGTGGACTAAAACAGCTCAGAAACCATGTGGAGGCTTTGATGTTAACCTTACCCTAATCTCCTTTTTCATGAAGCTGCATGGCCCCTGAGCTCTTCTTTTTCTCTGGAACTCACATAGGATGCCCATTGTGTCCTCCATCTGTTGCTCTTAAGAAATAGATAAGTTTTTCATATTAGGGAAATCCATCTTCAGGCATGCTGCTGTTTCTTCAGATCCTTGGATGGAGATGTTTACAAACTTGCAGGGAAGTATCCTGGTTAGCTGTAAGGTGTTTTAGGCTTACATAGCCGTTTTCCTTCGTGGCCTGACCACATCAAATAAGGAATTAGAAGAGAAGACTTGAGTAAAGTGCCCAAATGCACACAGCTTATAAATGGCAAATCTGGGATTCAAATGTAGGCCATACATTTCCAGAATCTGTACTCCTTGAGATTCATTATTCTTCATACTGATGCTCTTTAATGTCACTTGTCACAGTTGCAATTTTACATTTGTTCCTTGTTTATGGTAAGCACTCAAGAAAGATTTGTTAAATAAACAAACAGGCAAGCATTTATATAGGTGAGTGGATGCAAGGATGCAGGAGAATATAGTGGCAGGTGGTATTTAAAGCAAGTGGGCTTCTCATTGTAATGGGTTGTCAAAGATAGAGAATATATAAAGATTCCAGTACATAAGGAGTAAGTGAGTATAAGTGAGATTGGGTAAAATACGATGCCATTTCAGCAATGGATCTGGAATTTAGGATAGAATTTTATTTTCCAGGAGATCAGTAAGAGTGACTGAAATTCAGAAGTAATGTAAAGTAGCTGAAAGTATATGAAGGTATATTTGGACTTAATGAAAACTATCAAGGATTCAGTTGTGAAATGAGTCATCAGGCCAGAATCAGATAAACATGAATTTGTACTTGTTTCTGAGTTCCGGTACTCCTTGAATTCACCTGTTGGGGAAATATTTGTTCTGAAAGCCTAAGGAGCCAGGGGATTAGAACTAGACATCAGTAATTTGTTATTGCATCATCTCAACCTTGCATTACTGATGAATTCTTAATCAAATTCAGTGCTTATGGACTGGAGAGTTCTGCTGATTTGAGCTCCTGTTTAATTGCAAACACTTGCCTCTAACATTGTTGAATAACATCCTAGATTATATCACAAAGATTCATTCTGATATCTCACATCTTAATAGATTAGTACAATGCAGTTTTCATTATTTTAAAAATACAGTTTGTAAAAAATTACTGACTGGGCTGAATTCTCATTCATTATTTTATATTTAATTTATTCATTAATCATTCAATAAGTAGTTATTTTGTTAGCTTTTTGGAATAAGATAATGAAAAACATAGGTACTATTACTATTCTCACAAAGATATTAGCATTTAATGTACAATATGAAAGATGAGTTGAAATTTGCAAACAAAAATGGAATATTCATGATAGAGTGGACAGTATAAACCACAGCCCAGAAATGAGGATAATCCTGAGGAGCTTGAGAATCTAAAATAAGTTCCCCATAAATAAATTATAGGTTACCAAGAAGAAGGCAAGGCAGGGAGAATGGTGAGAGATGAGACTGTATGGATTAAAACAAAAACAAATATCAGATTACTAACTAACTGCATGCCAATTATCTTGAAGATTATCCAAATGTCAAATGATGCTATGAAAAGTATTTAAGGAAGTGAATGATACCATTACATTTACATTTTAAAAAATTGATTCACATGTCTGTGTTGAAAATAAAATAAAAGGATAAGCGAAATGTACTATATACATACAATGGAACATTGTTTGACCATAGAAAGGAAGGAAATTCAGTTACATGCAACAATAAGATGAACCTTGAGGACATTATACTAAGTGAAAGAAGGCACAAAAGACAAATACTGTATGATTTCAATTGTGTGAAATATCTAAAGTAGTCAAATTCGTAGAAACAGGAAGTAGAATGGTGGTTACTAGGGCCTAGGTGAGGGAGAAATAGGGAGCTGTTTAATGGGTAGACAGTAGCTTCAGCTTTGCAAGATGAAAAAGTTCTGGAGCTCTGTTGCAAAACAATGTGACTTTACTTAACACCCCTGAACTGTACACTTAAAAATGGTTAAGATGGTAAAGTTTATGTTATGTGGTTTAAGACTTTATTTTTTGAGCATTTTCAGTTTTACAGCAAAACTGAGAGCGAGAGAGATTTCCCATATACTCCCTGTCCCCACACATGCATAGCCTTCTTTATTATCAGCATCCCCACCAGAGAGGAGTACTTGATACAGTTGATGAACCTACACTGACACATCATATTACCCAAAGTCCATAGTTTACATTACAGTTCTCTCTTAGTGTTGTACATTTTATGAATTTGGACAAATGTGTAAGGACATGTATCCATCATTATAATATCATGTGAAGTATCTTCACTATCCTAAAAATCCTCTGTGTTCTGCTTATTTACCCCTACCCCCTCAACCCTGGCAACCACTGATCTTTTTGTTTTCATCATAGTTTTGCCTTTTCAAGAGTGTCATATAGTTGGAATCATACAAAATGTAGCCTTTTCAGATTGGCTTTTTTCACTTACTAATATGCATTTAAGGTTCCTCCGTGTCTTGTCATTGCTTGATAACCCATTGATATCTGTGCTGAAAGGAATTCCATGGTTTGGATGCACTACAGTTTATTTTCCCATTCACCTACTGAAGGGCATCTTGGGTGCTTCCAAGTTTTGGAAATTGTGACTAAAGCTGCTATACACTTCTGTGTGCAGGATTTTGTGTGGAATGTTACCTTTTTTTAACCACAATGAATATAATGTAATATTAAAAGCTGATATAGCAGTGATCAGACTTATAAAAATCCAAGTGAGGAAGCCTGGTGACCTGACCTTGAATGGCAATCATGTACATAAAGAAGGGTAATTATATTCAATTTTCAATTTTTTTAAGAGGGCAGAATCAATTTGACCCATGTTATTTATTGTTCTAGGGAAATAAGCTGCAGAATTAATTTGGGTAAGGAAAGAATAATTTCACTTCTGATATGTTGCTTTTGAAGTGTACATCAGCTATCCATACACCATTGGAAATACATGTTCAGATCTCAGGAAAAAAGTTTTAGGCATAAAAATACATTGAATTCTGATGAGGGTCACCAGAATTCAGCAGTTACCAATACTCTTTCTACAACCATTCTTTTTATGGCAGTAACTCACATTAAAAATAATACCCAAACAGAAGGCAAGAATTCCCTTTAGGGGATTATATTGGGTAATGGGTGGTGGAAAGGAGTATGTAATTTTGAAATTCCCCTTGATGGATTTGATATTAGCTTTCCCCTTCCCAGTGGAAGTTTCATCTTCCTACCCCAGTTAAAGTAACTGATTGATAGTAATTGAAGGTATGGCCATAGATGAAATTGTTTAGATACTTTGTTGGATTAGAAAGGAGCCAAGGAGAATCCTGAGGCACAGTGCAATTTAAGAAATGAGTAGAAGAAAAAATTTACTTTGTTTTTATTAGAATTACAAAGTCCCAATCATATTCTCTAACTTTTCTCTACAGCTGTTTGCTTTAAAAATGAGGTTAAATGGGGTAGAAATTGGGATGAGAGACAGGAAAAGGGGGGGAGAGGTGTTCTATACATAATAGTCTTTTGTTGTTTTGTTTTTGTTTATTTTACTATTCCTCCTTCTTATGTCTTAGATCCCTGGAATTAAAGTAAGCATAGCATGATAGTTTCCCAAAGGTGTACTGAGGTACCCCCCAGAGCACCACAGCAAATACACAGGGGTGCTGTCAGAAACATTGTACCCAATAAGTTAAACAGGCAAGGATGATTTTTTTCAATACTATTGCAACACAGAAGAGACACCGAAGTAAACTCTGCTGAACCAAAAGGCAGGAGTTTTTAAATGTTGGGATAAGCTAGTGGAAAACTGCTGAAGGACATTAGGGTCTGAGTTGGTCAGAATAATTAGGCCATATATGTTTTCTAATTTAAAAGACATAAAAAGTACATACTGATGTTAGTCTCATATCTCCCAACAGAGACTGGAAGATAGTGGCATTATCTTTCTTGATGGTTACATTTCAAAGGGATGGCTCCCAGGTACTTGAGAAAGACATTCCTGGGTTATAAAACTGCCAAAAAGCTGGGAGACTTACAACTCAAAGGGGCAGAGAAAGAATTTACAATTGCAAGTGTTCTGAAGTTAATGCCCTAATCAGGTCTTCTGTCCATTTTTTAATCGGGTTGTTTGTTTTTTTGGTATTGATTTGTATGAGCTATAGTTTCTAATGACTTGATGAGGGCTGAAGGATCACTTCCAAGCTCACTCACATGGCTGTTAAAAGAGGTTCATATAGTTGGTCACAACATGGCTTTCCTAGAGCAAGTGATAAGAGAGAGACAGAGACAGAGAGAGTCAGAAGTTACAGTGCCTTTTGGGACCTAATCCTGGAAGTTCCATACTATCACTTTTGCCATATTCTGTTTTCCACACTAAACAATCTTGGTACACAGTGTAGGAGGAGGCTGCACATCAAGAGCCATGGATCACTGGAGGCCAATTTGAGGCTGGCTACCATGGTAACCTAGAGGCAGGAAAAGAGAATGTAGTCAAATTCACAGATGGGTGATTTTGCCAAATGGATAGACTGGCAGGATATTGGAAAGGTGAGTTAAGAACATTGACAAGAGATTAGGTAAGCTGTTAGGATATGAAATTTGATATATAAATGAAAGAAAGTGAAGGATCTGTTAGGTAGGAAAGAAGTATGGGAATATTGGAGTGAGATAATACAGTTGGATAATTAAAAGGATAGGAGTTTGAAATTATAATTTCAAATTATTATTTGAATAATATTTGGAGATTATTGAAAAGGAACTGTTAAGTCAGGATGGCAATTGACGTGGTGTGGAAAGAAAGACCACAAGTTAAGTTCTGAAAACTTTATTGTATTAGAAGAAATGACAGAGCTCAAGACAAAGATGAGGAAAGAATATTTTTACTCAAGTGGACGAAGCATCAAAGAAACAACATTTAGCCACTACCTACTCATGAGCAAAGAAGAGAAACGTCCTGGAAAGCAGTCAAAGTAGAGAGACTCTAGGTCACAATTTTAGTGTTCACTAGATATATGACTTGAAAAGAGTTCGTGTAAAGTCGTTCCCTCATCAACAAGAAATTCTTTAATTAAAAACAAGAATGAAGGGCTTCCCTGGTGGTGCAGTGGTTGAGAGTCCGCCTGCCGATGCAGGGGATACGGGTTCATGCCTCGGTCCGGGAAGATCCCACATGCTGCGGAGCGGCTGGGCCCGTGAGCCATGGCCGCTGAGCCTGCGCATCCGGAGCCTGTGCTCCGCAATGGGAGAGGCCATAACAGTGAGAGCCCCGCGTACCGGAAAAAAAAAAAAACAAAACAAGAATGAAGACCTGAGGATTTATGTAAAATTGTTATCCATAGAATGGAGTTCTCAGATAACATAAATTGTAGGATTGGGTAAAAAGAGGAGCAACGTTAGAGGAGAGGAGCAAGGTAGAATATGATGATGCGGTAAGGGCTCTCATATTGGAGAATGTTTAAAGATTACAAGGATGTGAGATAAATCAGATTTAACTGGCTATAAATTAAACAAGAAAATTAATTGCACCAGTCCACTGAGGGTAGGCTCTGTGGTAACCCTTTCTGGGTTTCACTACAACCCTGGGTGGAGTATTCTTCTGAAGAAGTTCAACCTGGTAATGAATGCAAAAGCCCTGATAGTTCATGATTTAAATGAAAATACCATATAATGTTTAACGGTTGAAGTGACTAGCATTTCTGCAGCAACAGTGCATGAGCCTCTAGTGTGTCACGATACTTTTTGAAATGAATATGAAGCTTAGTAGAATAATATTCTCTACACAACAGTTGTTGCGTGGGGGGCACTAACATAAGAAAGAAGTGATAATCCAACTATGAAAGGTGGAAGATTTATTGACTCTACCATATGCAACTTGGAAACAGTTGCAGAAGTTTTGTAAAGCTACTAACTTCCATTGAGCTTACTTTCTTACTGTCTGCTGCAGTAGTAAGCTCTTTGACAGTGGTGGTGGTAGTGCAGAAATGAAGAAAAGAAATTGCCTATTTATGTCCATTTTTAAAGGATAATTCAAGTATTCGATCTCAATTATAACACCCCATCTATAGAATGTTCTTCGTTATTTGACATGTTTTTAAACTTTGATTTTCTTGAGTGCAGAAAATACGTTTAATTTGTATTTGAACTTTCAGTGCCTAATATAGCCCATAGTAGGTGCAGAAGGGATATTATTTTTATTGCACAATTTAAGAAACAAAATATTTAACTAAAACTTGCCCAAGGTTACAGTCATCACTTTAAAAGGTAAAGAGGGAGAAAGAGAGAAAAAGCTATTTATACCATAGACTTTGCTGACTCAGTATTTATCCATTGTATTTATATTTTTCTATATATGTGTTTTTCTGTCAATTTAGCTTCATTACGCTTTGAAGATTAGAGCCTACCAAAGGCAATTTAGAACCATTCTCACTTAATTAGGAAAGAGCTATTTGAATCCTGATCCCCACCTTGAAAATCATCTCACAGTTTCTTTTAGTGATAGATGTAAAACATATCTGAAGATTCTATCATTTTGCTATTATCAGTAATTACTTACATTAGTAAAATTACTGAGTTAACGTAAACTTGTATGCAAAAGGTTGGCAATTCCCTAGGCTTATATCTCTTCTATAAATTTTCTTCATTTCATGAAAATTTCTAGTGTTGCAAACATAATAGTGAGCTAGATTAAATGAAAATAGGTTGCCAATTGTTTGGGGACTTTTATTTTTCAATTCTTAATAGTCACAAAAAGAAACATACACTTATGAATTTATCTTAAGTTTTTTTTAATGCATCGGTATTTCTATCCTTTCCACCACCCTCCATCCACAGCTTGGAATTTCAATGGGAAAATAAAACCTACAAAATGAAAACGAAAATCAATCTTCTTTTATTAAGGAACAAATTAAATTGCCCTTCTAAAGTAATGATTTTTACCTTAAAACAGTGATAACTATCTTGTTGTTCTGTCAAGTCTTCTCACCTTCTTATCTTACAACAGTTAACCTTAATAATTGCCTCACTTTCAAACTCTTCCTGACTTATGGCTTTTTAAGCACTTCTGTTAAGCTTGATCATTTACTTACACTTGGTGTGTATGTTTGTTTTTCCCTTCTGGTAATTGATATCTGTGTTAAATGGATTTTCAACTGTGTTATTGTAGCTTCCTCTAGGCAAAATGACAGGATACCAAATTCTGATTGTCTTTTTTTTGGGGGGAGGGGTGTCATTCAATATTTGATAATACCTAGTGAACATGTTGATAAGTACATAAATAAGAAGGTATGGTCCCATAATACCAAACTTTAAAAATATATATTTTAATGTGGAAATTGCATTTTTAGAATCTCAAAGTAATTTCTGTGCTTAGTCACATTTTATCTGTGTGGATAGGTCAATTATTGTCCTAAACTTCAATAATATGTCCAGCCATTAAAGAATTATAGTACTACTTATGTGAATGACATTTATTTTAGAATATACCTTTTTTCTTTACAATTAATAACTCCCTCCCCCAATTGTTATTAAAAATAAGAAAAACTATTCTAGATTAGCTTTAAATTTTATAACTATCATTGGTTTCATATTTATAAATGACTCCTTTGGTTGTCTTATTTTGAAAAGGAAATATCTTCCTGATTTTATCTCTCAAGACCTTAGCTAGCCAATTCAAAACAAGTATGGTTGTAATAAATTAAGAATTGTGTGCGTGTGTTTTTGTGTGTTTTTTTGCCTAAGATTGGGCTAGCTATTGATTAAAGTCATTTGAGATAATATCAAAACCAACAGTCGCACCTATTGTCATGTGCAGTGAGCACAATCTGTGCCGAGTCCTCTACTAAATATTTTAAGTATTCTAACTTGTTTTATTTTCACAACAATTCTGTGAAGTCAGTAGTATAAACTTTATTAAAAGAAGGGGAAATAAATCCTCAGAAAAGTTAAATAATTTTCTCAGTGTTATCATGACTTGTAAATGGTAGAGCAGGAATTTTGACTCAGATACAATGTGTGTTACGTTTGTAATTACAGTACAAATAAGTGAAGGTTATTATGAGGAAAAACGCAAATCCTAAATACAGAGAGAATCTCAGAATTAGACACAGGCTTCTTTCCATCAAGCTCAAGGAGATTGTTACCTTGCTTTTAATGAATGGTGCAAGAATGAAAACACAGCTTCTCTTAAACGTTGAGTAAATATTTACTTTATAATACATTCACCATTCTTTTGATTTAGGGAAAATACTTTTGTCAGTGCTTATATGACTTTTAACTTTAAATATATTGCATATTTAAAAAAAATACATGGATACTACTACAGATCTATGAAAGACATAGCAAAAAGGGCTTGTAACTGTTGTACTGGAACATGAGGATGGCAGGATGGGAGAGAGGTCTACTATGGAAAATGTTATATATAATCACTTAAATGTGTACTTATACAAGTACTGAAAAGGTATCAGTACCTAACCTACCCTGTCTGATTTCATAAGTGATTTAAAGAGATCTTTAAGTATCTATGACATATACTTTTATGGTTCAAACTACAATAATTTCGAAGATTATAAAATATATTTGAAGCCAAGACTAGGAAATTAAAGAGTCAGTGAAATATATTTAAAATCTGTTTCCTATGGAAGGCAAAGAACAAAGGTATAAAACTAAAGAATGAAAGTTTACTGAGTACTCTGCTCTCCATTTGTTTTCTATCACCTCACATATAGTCTGGATACCATACTTTACAACAGAGCCCAATGTAAAAGAATAAGATGTATTTGCAGTGAATTGGAATAGGTTGAATATTACCTTGTTTCATATTCTACAGTGCTGTCTATTTTAAAGAATAACCTTCTTTGAAGTAAGGCTCATAGTCCTCTCTCCAAGACATGTATTCTATCACAATTCTCATCTCTGCTGTATGATGATAGAGCAAATAGGTCAACTGATCTCTGCCTTGCAACTATGAATGAAAGTAACATTGACTTGCATCTCATTCATCTTTTTGCAAGAACACAAAATAGAAGCTGCGTGAAAACTCAGCAGTGGCCTTTCCCATGGCAAAGGGTAGAAAAATTTTCCCCAAATTTGGAATTACATTCAGTACTCTCTGCATGGCAATATACTCTTACTTTTTCTGAGTTATTCAGCAAAAGTGAAGTACCATATAAGTTGTAATATGTTTTTGATATCATAAGTTCAACTTTATTCAATAATCTTTATTTACCCTGAATTTGAAGTTCATTAGGGATGATGAACATAGAACTTTTATGAAACTTTATGTAACTCCTCAGTGTACATATTAGTATTTTCATAGTTGTTATTCATACCTGAGATTCTTCCTCCATTGGTCAGTGAAATGAAATTATGTTTTCTGAATTGTGTCATGGTATAGTGTAGTGTTTAAGAGGACAAATACTGGAGTCAAATTGTCTGAATTTGAATCTCAGCACCATATGTTATTTGCTGACGGACCTTGGTCAATATACTTAGTTGCCCTATTCTTAGATTTCCTCAATTTTCACTTAAGTATAATAGTAAGGGTACCTACCTCATAGAATTTTTACTAGAATTAAATTTCTAGACACATGTAAAGCACTTAAAACAAGACTAGGTTTAAAGTAAATGCTCTAGAAATTTTCTAATAATAATTTCATAATTATACACGTTTTACTGTGTGATATATATATTGCTATACATCATAAGCATTTATACACATTCAGTTATATATTATAGACATCTGTGTATGTCTAGCTACATATTACCAATAGTCTATACTTTTACGTGTTTATATGATATGAGAAAGATTAGCTATAGTATTTCTAAATCTGTCTTTACTAATGAAAAGAATAAGAGCTGGGAGCACACTCAGCATCTCTATACTTATGATAGATTTAGGCTGAAAGATAATTGTTATTGAATTATTAAATTCCATTATTAAAGCACACAGAAGATATTCAAAATGCATTAAAAATTTGAGAAACTATTTGAAGTTAAGGCCTTTTGCATTTGTTGATCACAACTGTGTATTTTCCTCCCAAACATAGGGTAACACAGCCTTTATGCTGAAGATGAAAAAAGTGAAATAAAAGGAAGAGTTGATATAGTTACAACACAGGAGATATTTGTTCCCAAACAAGTTGATGTTAGATGAGTCTAGATTTTAAAGAGGTCAATGTAGGTTGAAAATCTAAGTAAGGACTGGAGGATAAAGTGAAGTATATAAAATAAATGAGCCATGGGGAATAAATATGGGCAGGGCAGTACAGATTAAGAGGGGATTAAACAAAAAACTTGAATTTTCAAAACAAATAATTTTTTTAGAATAGGCATATGACATACTCTTTCATTTTGAAGATATTACCTTGAAAGCATTGAGTTCCAAGTTTTTGGAGTAGGGCAGAAAGGTTTTAATGGTGAGGAATTATAAGATTTAAATGAATGATATGATCCACAGTGTAAAAAGAATATTAAAATGGTAGAGTTGGAAGTATCCTAATATATTATACAGGCTTAGAAAGTTATTAGGACTTGGTCATGTAGCATTTTCCAAGAGTGAAACAGAGTTGAAACTTTTTAAAAAAGTTCTTTAGCACTAAGGAACATTTGATTTTTTTTCCTTTTCTTTTCTTTTTTTTTTTTTTTTCTTCAAGACTTAAAGTTCAACTTACATTCTGAGAATGAGTGTAATGACTTTAGAATGTGCTTTGTCTGGAATTCCCTGGCGGTCCAGTAGTTAGGACTTCGTGCTTTCACTGCTAAGGGCCCTGGTCCGGGAACTAAAAAAGAATGTGCTTTGTTGTTGTTGGGGGCTATATGTGTGTGTATGCGTGTGTAATTAAATTTGGGTAGAACATTGGCTGAAAATGGAGTGTCTGTTTTAAATTATTTGTATTTTTCCAAAGTTTTTTTTGCTAATATATCAATAATCATGATCAGAATCTGATATTTACTTCAAATCTCAGATACTCTTTCAAAACATTTATTAAAAGAGTCCATGTTCATTGCTTATCTTTCCATACTTGTTAATGTGAATTAACCTTTTAAAATATTAAAATACCTTATATATCAGAATTCATACATAAATAAATTTGTAACACAATTTTTGGTTATTTTTCCTTTAAAGTAAAAGCATTTTAAATTGTTTTTAGTAATCTACACTTACTACCTTTACTGCCTTGGTTTTAACCCAACAAATTGGCTTTTGCTTCCTCATCCTTAATTCTCTATGTGTGTGTGTGTATATATATATATATATATATGTGTGTGTGTGTGTGTGTGTGTGTATATATATATGTATATGAGGGTGTGGGGGAGAGAGAGAGAGAGAGGTGATATTATCCAGAATAGCTCTAGGTACTAGGAACAAATATAGAGAAGATACATTTTCACAGTATTTTCATTTCAATAGAGAGAAGTAGGTAATGAATAAATAAGCACAGAAAATGCCTAGAACTAACTAAATGATGTGGAGTAACCAATGTTAATTTTATTGAGTATTTGAGCAGACCTCTCTGAAGTTGTGCTATTCTAATTGTTTTCAGAGAAGCTTAAAAAAAAAACCTGCGTATTATGTGAAACATCCTGATTTTCAAATGTTGGGAGCTAATTAGACAGTTTCCAAAACACCATACAGGCTACTACTTTATAGACTAAATGGAGTATTGTTACCCGAAAGCTGAGTTCGCCTGTTGTTGGGTATCCAGCCAAAAGACACAACCAAGCCAGTGATTGGGAGAAGGAAGGATTTCTTACTTGCAGCAAGTAAGGAGAACACCAGGGATGTTTCCCATAGCAGTGTATCCCTGAACAGCAAAATTGGGGAGGTTTTAGGCTAAGGGTACATGCGTATTCATGAAAGGATTTGGGTGTTGTATGCAGATTCATGAAGGGGCTTGAGCAGAGGAGAATTCAGCACAGAACTGGGACAGAAGTTGACACAGCCCAAGCTTTAGTTGAGTGAAGTCATGAAAGTCAGAAAAGGTCAACATCATCATTCCTTACATTCCAGTTGGTCTGATGGTTGAGGCTAGACAGGGCTTTGAATTCTGCAGAACAGCTCAGGAAAGTGCTTCAGGCTAATCTTTATCATTAAGATAGAGCCCGGAGTCTTTACAACTGATTTATTATCTTTGCTGTTGTTACTTCTCTTGCCTGATAAGTTTGTTCCTGCATTCTTTTTTTCCCCTTACGATAATTAACTCCTGAGAACTGTTCAAGGTCAAGCAATGTGGCCAGGCTTAGATCACAAAATGGCTTAGGCCGAAAATGGCTTCTCTTATGTCAAGAAAGCCTGGTTCTCTTTCTCTAGGGACCCTCACCCTATCTGTTTATAGTGTATCTATGAACATCTCCGACCTGTGGGTCTCTTTCTGGATTGTACCCACTGCTCCAGACTCTTGTTTGGAATGATATATTTATTTCTTTGTATTATCTAGATGTACAGTGTTTCTTTCTACCTCTTTAATCTGCACATTATAATTGTCAAATGATTAATATGAATATGGCCTAGAGTGATATTATGATTTATAATAAGAAATATATATTTGGTCATTGTCTCTGTTCCTGGCATACAGCTTCTAAAATCCTTGTAATTTCCTAAATGATAAAAGCAATAGGAGTATCTTTAATTATAATATTCGGTCTTTTGTCCTCAGTTCCTGAAATATCTCCAAAGCCATAAAAGAGAAAGGAGTGTCTTTTGTTATTCATAACAAGCCCCTTTCAACCTCATCTGAGTTTATGTTAATGAAATTAATTTTGGAAAGCTTCTAGATAACCATAGCATGTGGGCTGGTTGTCAGTGGAACCAACTATATGATTAGAGGGTTGGAACTTTCAGTACCACCCTTGACCCCTGGAGAGAGGCAAGGTGCTGGAGGTTGAAATAATCACTAATGGTGAGTGATTTAATCAATCATGCTTCCCTAAAAATCCCTAAAATGTGGGGTTTTGAGAGCTTCTAGCTTGGTGAATACATGGAAGTGCTAAGATGGGGGTGAGCCTGGAAAGGACGTGGATGCTTCTCTTGCACGTTCCCCATACCTGACCCCATGGATCTCTTTTATTTGGCTGTTAATAAACTGAAGATCGAGTAAATAAACTGTCTTTCCTGAGTTCTGTGAGCTGTTCTAGCAAATTGTTGAGCCTGAGGAGGGAACTCCTGATTTACCCTTGGTTGGTCAGAAACACAGGTAACAACCTGGGCTTGAAACTTGCCGTCTTGTGAGAATGAGCCCTTGTGAGAGCTGATGCGAACTCCAGGTAGATATTGTCAGAATTAAGTGTAGGACCCAGTTGGTATCCACAGAGAACTGCAGAATTGCTTGATGTAGAAAAAAATACATATCTGGTGTAAAAAGTATTCTATGAATATTAAGTAGAAAAACAAGTGTTTTCCTTTCATTTGATGACCAGGAGTGAAGTATTGAGTGTAGAGTGGTGAGTAGAGGAAATAGAAGAATCATGAATTTTTTCCTTTCATCTAGATACTTTGTAGATATCTCTAATACACTAAATATCTAGTTCATTCCTGTCTTTTTTTTTTTTACAATCCAGTGGCTACAGATGCTAGAACCATACTTCTTGACGTTGAATAGTGATTCTACCAGTTACTAGCTATGTGCACTTGAACAAGTCAACTAACATTCCTGTGCACCAATGCCTCATATGTAAAATGGACGTTTCAGTCAGAGTCCAGTCAGGAGACAGGAACCACATGGTAATTTGAAAAAGAGACCTTTAATATAAACAATTATGAACTATAATGTGGATTACCTATAAAGGGTAAAGAGAGCTCTCAAAAAATACCGTAGGGCTGAGGAGTGTACTTGAGAAATGAATAAACTTGGAAAGTGTCTCCCTTCCCCAAGGTTGTAATTCAGATCTCATTAGCTATAGTTATTAGTTATAACTAAATAGATTATGAGAAGTTCTCTGGGTGGTTCCAGGTCAGAACTGTTTCACATTCTCTGGGCAGAGGCTGGTGGATGGAGAACAACAGCCAGATGCAGCAAAAAGGAAGTAACTCTCTGGTGTGCTGGCAGCTTGAGACTGGGAAATCTGCCCTGGGAGGTACCTTGGAGTCTCATTGGGAATAGTCCCATGAGTACAGCTGAAACTCAGTTTGGGAGAGCTCCACTGAATGTTCACAGAAACCATGGTGGGTGTGCAATCAAAGCAAGAAGAAGAAGAAAACAAAACAAAATTTAAAAGAAAACACCAGGACTGGGAAGAGATGTCCCTTCTTCCTAAAATGGCTCTCCGGTGCTATCTACTGTCAAAGCTTAGTATGGAGCCAACTGCAAAGGACAAATATTTAAATATTTGAATATTTGACTCAGAGAAATATTTAAATATTTCTCACTCAATTTTCTCAAAACAGACAAAAATGGTTGGATGTGGAGGTAAAGAGCAATAAATTGATAATTGGTTCATTAGTTTCCAAGGGATTTCGCAACAAATTACCACAAACTGTGTGGCTTGAAACAGCCAAAATTATTCTTTTATAGCTCTGGGGCCAGAAGTATGAAATCAATATGTTGGCAGGGCTGTACTCCCTCCAGAATCTCTAGGAGAGAATCCTCTTCCAGCTTCTGGTGGCTGTCAGCATCCCTGTGACTGCATCACTCCAGTCTCTACCTCTGCTTTCCCATTGCTTTGTCTTCTTTTTTTTTTTGGTTGGCAAATTTTTGCTTCCTTTTTCTTTTTCTTTTCTTTTTATTTTTTAACATCTTTATTGGAGTATAATTGCTTTACAGTATGCTTTGTCTTCTGATAGCTCTCATATGGACATGCTTAGGGGTAACCTGTGTAATTCAGGATGATTTCATCTCAAACTATTTAACTTATCTACATATGAAAAGATCTCTTTACAAATAAAATCATGTTTCTGTGCAGGTTCCTGGTGTTAGGACATTGACATATCTATTTGGGGGCCACCATTTAGCCCTCTCTGTTGGGGATTATGATAACAGTGTTTGACTTACAACCTTCTTAATGATAATAAATTAATTATTTAAAATACTTAGAACAATGTCTTGTTCATAACAAGTACTCAAAAAGTGTTTGTTGTTGCTGTTATCATCATCATCACCACCACCGCCACAACCACCATCACATCATGATCGTTACTGTTCTCTCTAGCTATCTTTCTGATTCCCCACTCACTGCTCTTCTGTTCCACTTGATAGATGGGATAATTATATGATAATTAGAAATTGTACCCTGACTCTCTATTTGCCAGATAAGAGATCTTGAACTTAACTTCTAAAATGCAGATATTTCATTTCATTTAACTTATATGCAAGTAGTCTTATCCTGATTGAAGATAAAGAAATTAAACCTCACAGAAGTTAAATAACTTATTCAGTGTCACTTTGTAGATGGTGGTGACATTTAGTTTAGTCTTCGTGATATAGTATTTAATTACTATTACCATTACTGATACCAACTGCTACTTTTATTATTACTGTTATCTTCATTAATGATATTGCTATCTACCTTTAAAAAACAAATGTTAAAGATTTCTCTGCCTCCCTCATTTCCCTTATTCTCTCTTTTTAATTAATTAATTAACAATTCTTGGAAGTGTGTCAGTTAGAAAGAAACACAATTTCCTGAATTGACTTTCTTTCCTAATTACCTCTGTAATCGCCCTTTCCTGTTATTTTGTACCCTTGTAATACCATACCCTATTAACTGGTATCTCTAACTTTTGTGTCTCCCTTCCCCAGTCTTTATTCCACATAGCAAATAAAAAATTATGTTTGTGAAGCACAGATCTGTTGTCACTCTACTGCTTTAAATTTCTTTAATGATTTTTAAGGTTCTCCATTATCTGGAGCCAAAATATTTTTTAGCCTTATCTTCTGCTTATGTAAACTAGGCTGCTCCCACAGAGTACTACTAATGATTTCTCTAAAAATATCATAAACCCTTTATATTTGTTCACAGTTCTCCTGTCATAGTATTTGGAATTTAAATCCAGCTCAAATATCACTTCTTCTACAAAATCTTACTCCAGAGCTCAAAACATAAAAGAACTTTTATCTTCTGTGCTCAGACCAAGTATGATCTTTGATTTCACTACAAGGAGCACCTGATGAATGGAACCACATAACTAGAAACCTAGATTCTCTCTCCTGGAGAGTGATGGATGCTCCTCTTCACTTTTCTGGAAGTAGGAATATAAAAGAATGTTACATATTGTCAAATGACAAAGACTAAACAAAAGTTTTTGTGTTTTTTTAAAATTAAGGGTCCACATTTTATAAATATTTATAAGATTTGTAATATTTTGCTCCATTGTTTCTTTACCTCATACAACCCAGAATTTCTTTTTGTCAAATAACGCATATCAGATTATTCTAATTTTCTCTATATTTTCCAGGAATAAAGTGAAATTCTGTTACTTGAATTTACTTTACAGTACATTTTTGTACTGACTAATGCCCGTCATTTTTTTCTCACTAGCCTGCTATGAAGTAAGTACACGTAATGTAGTTGCTCAAAAAAACTTATTGTACTCCCGCTATGTGTCATGCAATATAATAATAATTGGATATATTAATATTATATTATTTCAGGATTTATCAGACCTAAACTACAAAGATAAGTACCGCTCAAGAATCTATATATCATGTCTAAACTTTAAATCTCCAAAGTGTTCTTTAGCTTTAGCTTTACTTAGAGGTTGCTTTCCAGTTTAATTATCTAACAGCATTCCGTATGATTCTGATTTGTATTATTTATTAACATTGGCCTTCTTTCTGTTTCTTTCCATTACCTTAGTTTCTGTTTGATTCTTTTTTTCTTAATCAATACAATTCCGATCCAACTAACATACATTGGTTTCTTGCTATGTGTCAGGAATTGTGCATGGTGCTTTCTCATGCAACATTGTATTTAATCTCCACAACAAATTTATAAAAGAAGATTTTTTTTGCATATGATGACATATGCAAAAAGCAGGAAGATTAATGAATTTCAAAGTCAGAAGGTGATTAAAATTACAGAGGTAATATAAGTACGAAGCAATATGATTTGTTCCATCTTTTATAATTATTCCACTCTATTCTTATGTGTCCTCTCTCTCTCTCTCTCCCCCCTCCCCCTACCTCCCTCCCTCCTTCCCTCCTTCCCCCCCTCTCCCTACCTCCCTCTCTTAAGTTTTCTAGAGATATTTCATAGTATAGTTTTCTTCAGTATATACAATAGAATATTTTATCTGAGCCAAGAGCTGGGCTTATATATAGTAATGAGATTATACTCCTTCTCCAACATATACCTTTAACCTTTAGAGTTTTGATGTTGCTAACGGATTTGGCTATGTGTTTTATATGTTTGCATACAAGAATTTACCTAGAGGTATGGGGGAGGAAAGCACTAAATAAAGGTGGTAGGATCTGGGTCACATTTATTTGAGGATTAATTTTTAATTAATATTGTTTGTGAGATAATTATAAATTCATATGTAGCTTTAATAAATAATACAGAGAACGTATGTACACTTTACCCAGGTTCCTCCAATGGAACATTTGCAAAAACTACAATATAATGTGGCGACCAGGATATTGACATTGATACAATGCACCAGTCTTGGTTAGAGTTCCATGTTTGTGCATGTGTGTGTGTTTGTGTATTTAGTTCTCTACAGTTTCATGTGTAGATTTGTACCCACCATCACAGTTAAGATACTGAATATCTCTGTCACCACAAGGATCCCTTGCACGGACCTTTCCTAAAACTATACTTCCCTTCCACACTGCCTTTCCCTCTACCATTTCTAACCCTTGGTAACCACTGGTCTTTTCTCTATAAACTTCTTGGTTTAATAATATTGACACTGACAAAAGCTAGATTGTTTCTAAAGTCTGCTCACCATGAAGGTAGAGAGCTTATAGGCTAGTTGCTATGGCGTAGTCAAGATGGAGAATTAGTTCAGGGTCCACAGTGGCTGATTCTGGAAAAATTTTGGATCCAGCTATCCTTGTGGCAACTTGTGCCATATGCAACTGGCAGTAAGAATGAATCTAAAGCCTGGTAAATTTTGTAGCCCACACACATGTAATATTGTTGATTGAGCATATATACCTCTGAGGAAAACACCATTTTAACTTGTATCACAGGGAATTCATTCATTCACCGTATATTTATTATACTGTTGATACCCTGATGGTTCCACCAGAGATACGCACCAGATGATGGCTGTGGGCCAGCCATCTTAATCAAGTGAATTCACCAGCCTTTAGCAAGGAGTGACCCTTGTGCCTCCAACTTCCATGATAGAGGTGCCAAAAGCATCAAGAATAAGTGACTTTGTCAGAGCCTCAAATGCTCTGGGAAGCCCAGGTGTTTGGCCAAGGATACCACAATAGTGAGCATAAGCACTGTATATAAGAACATACCCCTTAAGTCCCAGGTACCTTGGGACCACCAACTTCTTCAAATAATTTATCCTCTTCTTTTTAAAGGAGTATCACAGAGGAAGGTCTTTCCTCTCTGTGATGGTGGCATGCATCATGTACCCATGTGCGCTAGCAGTATTCATAGTCTCCCATCATTTCATAATTTTTGGCTACATTGACTGCAACAGCAGTAGTGAAAGTGGGAATGGTAATCGTGGCAATGTATGTCATGAAACTTTCAGGGCAACTGTCATCAAGCTCAACAGTCTTTCAGCTCTGAAGGTATATCTGTGTTCCTGCTCTACTGTCAAACACTGAGGGAAACCAGGGCTGGTAACTGCAATATCAGCAAGCACACTTTGAGATTTAGGGAAATGTCAAAGGAGGTAGTTCTGAGAAAAGTCTTCTTGCTAATTTGGATGGGGGTTCAGAATCTTAATGTAAGGGTGGCCTCATTTATGCCCTAGGGTGGTGATAATTCAGCATACTAGAAACATATTTCAGTAAAGAATTTAGGCTAACGGAGGCCTTCATTAGCATATGTTCATATATAACAGTGGCTTTTATCTGCCTGCGTTGACTAATTTTGTTTTGTTCTGTTTTCTGATTAGTTAACTTAGAAGCTATTTCAAATTTAAAATGCTCTTGTACTCTACCACTGTGTTGATTTTATAAACCTGCCATTAGTCAGTGTTATATTAAACAAATAATCTTAGATTTAGTAACAGAATGGGTATATTTAGGATAGCACTAAATAAGCAGGCCAGCCTTGTGCCAGGATTGATTTTTTTTGGTAAAGAACTGTAAACTCATTATACTACACAGTAGACATTGTGTAACATGATAACATGAAAAAATATTCCTAAAGGAGTCAACGAGGTTAGAACTTAAACCTTTGATTCCCAAAATAATTTTTGTTTAGCTTGATTTCAGTGATGATAGAAGAATTCTTTAAAAGACAGATGCTACAAAAACTGAAATAATAAAAGCTGGGGGCTGAGGGAAATGGGAGAGATGGTGTTTAAGGGTAAATACTTGCCACTGCTAGATAAATAAGTTCTGGAGATCTAATACACAGTACAGTGATTATAAGCAACAACACTGTATTAGAAACATTAAACTTGCTAAGAGGCTAGATTTTAAGTGTTCCCAGCACTAAAAGAAATGATAATAACATGGTGTGATAGAGGTGTTAGCTAACACTCTTATGGCAATCGTATTGCAATATAAATGTATCAAATAGATATGTTGTACACCTTAAACTTACACAATATTGTATGTCAAATATAACTCAATTAAAAAAACACTTCCAATAAAAATAATAAATAAAAATGTGTTAAAAAATAGATAAAAGCTAGTACTAGTTAAATTTTTATTTATTGATATCCAGATATTTGAACCTAAATTATAGGGTCTAAAAATAGGCATAAAAATAGATCAGTTAAATGGATATAAAAATAATACAAAAGGACAAGCATTACATAAAATAATGGCCAGATGTATCCATCACTTCGAACTTCCTGTCAGTAAACCATACTCCTATTCTGCTGTAGGAAAAAAAATCCCAAAACACTGCAAGTGGAATTAGGGTATAATGTTTAGAGTCTGAAGCTCTACATCTTATAGTTACAAAGATACATGTCTCTGAGATTTTCCTCTTTTGCTGCTAGGGGTACCAGACTCATGGAAATGACTGATTTGGGGTTTTGCCAGAGATAAATAAGTAGAGAGGAAGGGGGAATTGTACCACCTGACCTCTGAGAACTGACATGTCTCATAGCTCTGTGAGAAACAAAGGGAAAGCCAGTGAGAGACTGGCAGACCGTGTCAGGGAAGATGGTTGCACAGGAGCAAAGCAGCAGGAAGGACATGGTTGTGTTTGAGGAGGGCTTCACTGAAGAAAATCCCAACAAAAATGGAAGGAACACCTGTTCTGGACAGTCACTGAGATGATACTGAGCAATGAGATGAGCAGCTGTATGTGCACATGGGCAGATGTTGATGTAAGTCTTCTTAAAGCATTCTTTATGTCCAAGTCCCATTGGTAATAGGAACTGCATTATCCTGCTGTGGAAAAGGCTTCAGATAGTATTGTTGATGGTACTATATACTTACACAGAATAAGAAATATTATGTAATGTATTGTTATAAGAATGTGAACAGGGCTTCCCTGGTGGTGCAGTGGTTGAGAGTCCTCCTGCCAGTGCAGGGGACACGGGTTCGTGCCCCGGTCCAGGAAGATCCCACATGCCGCGGAGCGGCTGGGCCCGTGAGCCATGGCCGCTGAGACTGTGTGTCTGGAGCCTGTGCTCCACAATGGGAGATGCCACAACAGTGAGAGGCCACAACAGTGAGAGGCCAGCTTATCGCAAAAAAAAAAAAAAAGAACAATAGACAGCTTGCTAATACCAAAGACACCTTGATAAAGCATCATCTTTATTTCTTAGCATTACAAAATTTTTTACCAGAAGGAAAACAGCACAATCAGGCGAAGAACAAGTTTCTTCCTTCTCTGAATGGGCCACATGAGGAAGTAAGGTAATTAGGTATAAGTAAATATCATCCCTAATTCATTCCTCCCCCTCCTTCTGATATCATAGGCTTGGGGAATATAGAGTTCTACTTACTACTGTGGACAGAAAGCAGTGGTGCTCTGTAAAAAGCCAGTATCGCATTCCTTGAAGAATGTTTCCTCTTAAAATGATATCCTGAATTGCAAAGACATTTCTCTGACTTGTCCAGGACAGAGTTAAGTCTTAGTCTAAGTGAGGAAAGGACAATGCATCTGCAAACCTCTTCATGCATTCTGAGGGAGGAAAACAGAACACTATAAGAGAATATTCCTAGAGAAAATATAGAGAGTAGTTGGGTTTATTATTTCTTATCCTAAATGCAATCTCATCCTTCTAAGAGTTTTGGTTTTGTAATCTCTGATCTTTGATGTCATGATTGGCGTTGTTTTGGGGTGCCACAAACCACGTGCATGTAAGATGGCGGACTTATTTAATGTGTGTGTTCTGATTGCTCCACTGACCCTGTCTCTTGTTCTCCTGCTCCTTGGGCCTCCTTATTTCCTGAGACACAACAGCATTAAAATTAGGCCAATTAATAACCCTCCAGTGGCCTCTGTTCAAGTGAAAGGAAGAGTCTCACATTTCTCACTTTAAATCAAAAGCTATACATGATTAAGTTTAGTGAGGAAGGCATGTTGAAAGCCGATAGGACAAAAGCTTGCCTCTTGCACCAGTTAGCCAAGTCGTGAATGCAAAGGAAAAGTTATTGAAGGAAATTGAAAGTGCTACTCCAGTGAACACATGAATGATAAGAAAGCAAAACAGCCTTATGGCTGATAAGGAGAAGGTTTTAGTGGTCTGGATGGAAGATCAAACCAGCCACAATATTCCCTTAAGCAAAAGCCTTATCCAGAGTAAGGCTCTAACTCTCTTCAATTCTTTGAAGGCTGAGAGAGGTGAGAAAGCTGCAGAAGAATAGTTTAAACATAGCAGAGGTTGGTTCATGAGGTTTAAGGAAAGAAGCCATCTCCATAACATAAAACTGCAAGGTGAAGCAGCAAATGCTCATGTAGAAGCTGCAGCAAGTTATCCAGAAGATCTAGCTAAGATAATGAAGGTGGCTACACTAAACAACAGATTTTCAGTGTAGCCAAAACAGCATTATATTGGAACAAGATGCCATCTAGGACTCTTATAGCTAAAGAGGAGAAGTCAATGCTTGACTTCAAAGTGTCAAAGGATGGGATGACTCTCTTGTTTGGGGTTAATGCAGCTGGTGACTTTAAGTTGAACTCATTGCTTATTTACCATTATGAAAATCCTAGGGCCCTTAAGAATTATCCTTGATCTACTCTGCCTGTGCTCACTAAATAGAACAACAAAGCCTGGATGAAGTACACCTGTTTATGACATAGTTTTCTGAGTATGTTAAGCTTGTCTTCATGCCTGCTAACACAACATCCATTCTGCAGTCCATGGATCAAGGAATAATTTCAACGTTTCAAGTCTTATTATTGAAGAAATACATTTTAAGGGTATAGCTGCCATAGTGATTCCTCTGATGGATCTGGACAAAGTCAATTGAAAAACTTCGGGAAAGGATTTATCATTTTAGAGGCCATTAAGAACATTCATGATTCATGGGAAGAGGTCAAAATATCAACATTAACAGGAGTTTGGAAGAAGTTGATTGCAACCCTCATGGATGAATTTGAGGGGTCCAGGACTTCAGTGGAACTGAAGGAGAAAGTAATGGCGCATGTGGTGGAACTAGCAGAAAAACTAGAATTAGAAGTAGAGCCTGAAGATGGGACCGAATTTCTGCAATCTCATGATAACATTTGAATGGATGAGGAGCTGCTTCTTATGGATGAGCAAAGAAAGTTGTTTCTTGAGAAGGAATCTACTGCTGGTGAAGATGCTGTGAAGATTGTTGAAGTGACAACAAAGGATTTAGAATGTGACATAAACTTAGTTGATAAAGCAGCAGCAGAGTTTGAGAGGATTGACTTCAATTCTGAAAGAAGTTCTGTGGGTAAAAGGCTATCATATGGTATTGCATGGTACAGAGAAGATTTTTGTGAAAGAAGAGTGAATCAATGCAGCAATCTTATTTATCTTATCTTATTTTAATGAATTGCCACAGCCAGCCTAACCTTCATCAACCACCACCTTGATCAGTCAGCAGCCATCAACATCAATGCAAGACCCTCCACCAGCAAAAAGATTATGACTCACTGAAGGCTCAGATGACACTTAGTATTTTTTAGCACTAAAGTGTTTTTTAAATTAATATATGTACATTTTTTAGACATAATGCTATTGCACATTTAATAGACTACAGTATAGTGTAAACATAACTTTTATATGCACTGGCAATATAAAATTTCATGTGACTCACTTTATTGCAATATTGATGGTCTGGAACTGAGCCCATGATATCTGAGGTATGCAGTTGCTGGTAGGCTTGTGGCTCATCTCTGATGAACATCCTGCAGAAACAGATGGATAAGAAATATTTCACAAATTAAATTTAAAATTACCTTTGCCCCAGGAAGATTTTTATTTCCATTGAATATTATGAAGAGACTTTTTTTTTCAAAGAAATATGTTCTTTAATGTTTCTTAATAAATAATGTTTATGTGTCACAGATTCTTTTTATTTGTTGTGAGGAAACCTATCTAGAATTCCTTATCCATTAAAAATAAGCATTTTTTTAAATGAGCAAGTTCAGTAGAAGAGGATCTTACCCCAAATGTTAAAACCTCATTTAGTCCAAATGAAAGAGAGAGGGTTCATTCACTTTCTAATTCATTTCCACAGACCAGCACCAGGTAGTCCTGAGAAAGATTGGAGTCAGGGCAGGAGACCAGAGAGAGTTCCCCAGAGTGGAAGAGGCACGCAGATGAGGAATGGTTGCTAGTGACAAAGAAAAACCTGGCCCACTTCCCTGGACCCTTCTTTCTTACAAACAAAAAAATTCTTGAACTGTTAGAAGAGGGACAAAGAGACTTCCACCTCTCAGGCCCACTCTTGCTCCAAACCATAGGCTAAAGTCCACTGCTTCTGAGGAAGAAACAGAAGCGGTAATCAGCTGCCCCTAGGAGATAACCCGATAATCCACTTGAGCCCAGGATCCTGCAAGAAAAGGTTTGTTACTGCTGGGAGGGAGCAGGAAACGCTTTTGTCCAAGAGTCTCTGATATAAGAGAAAGTTTAAAAGGCTCAGGCACACAGAGCCTGCCTAAAACTGAAACTGGATTAGAACTAAATAATCCCATTGCCCCGCCATGAGCCTACCACCAAGAAACTAGCAGTAGCAGTCACTGGGGTTGGGTGGGGGGGTCTGCAAGAGCATGGAGAGAGACTGCCCCCTTGGTGTCGATGGTCAGGGATAGCTGAAAGCTTAGAGTGGAGCAGGAAAGCTTTCAGCACATCAGGCCCCACATGACACTAAAAAGCAAACCACCAATGAAAGAAATTGAAGTCTCTGTTGACAACAGAATCTCAGGTTTGAACCTACATAAGTGTTTCCAACACTGTTATTAAAAGCCCTAGATTCTCAGATTATAAAGATCAGTAAATGCCCCCAAAGCAATCATATATTCAGCTTTAGCTAGCACTAAATGTTTGTTTCTACTATTTTATTTTATTTTATTTTTGCGATACGTGGGCCTCTCACTGTTGTGGCCTCTCCCGTTGTGGAGCACAGGCTCCGGACGCGCAGGCTCAGTGGCCATGGCTCACGGGCCCAGCCGCTCTGCGGCATGTGGGATCTTCCCGGACCAGGGCACGAACCTGTGTCCCCTGCATCGGCAGGCGGACTCTCAACCACTGAGCCACCAGGGAAGCCCCTCTGCTTTATTTTTGTTGGAGTGTTGGAACTAGTGATTTGTTTTTACTTTTTTAGAAAATTGGGTTTGGACCTACATAGATTGGGGAGTCAGAACTGGGACTGCTATATAATGATGTGACTCTTAAAGAGTGACAGCCTCTGTAAAAATAAAATATGAAATCAGAATATAAGCATAGGAAGATAGCCTCTCCCAAAAAAATCTCATGAGAATTCATACACAAAGCCTTTTTAGTCTTTGGCTGAGCACTGATATCCACATGCATGTAAGGAAACTACACAAAGCTGGTGAAGGAACATAAACTCACCTGTAAGTAGAAGTAGAATAATTCCAGGAATTCACGGGAATCGAGGAATAGCTTTTATTCCAGTGAACCAGAAGGAAAACTACTGTAATAATTGGGGCATGAGAGAGAATTCTCAGGAGAGTATTATGTTGGTAGTGGTTTAAATTAGCTCTAGACTAATGACTGCTCTGGACTCACCATAACAAGTTTTAAAAAGCAAGTATCAAAAAATCATACTTCATGTAACTTAGCAGCATGCCAGAACAGAATCCAGTACCCCAAAATGTAAAATTCGAAGCAGACAAAGGTCTGCTTCTAATTAAAAAATACACACACACACACACACACACACACACACACACCCCAGGTATACAAAACAGGAAATTATAATCCATAATCAGGAGAATTATGGAACTAGTAGCAAAGTATTTTAAAGCAGTTATCATAAATATGCTCCATAAAGATGTATAGATGACTAAAACAAGGAGAAATAGAAGATGATAAAATACGAGGGAATGTGATTCAAAGTAGTTGGGACTTGAGTTGGGAGAGCCACTCCAGAGAGGATTGCAAGAGATGTGATGCCATCAAAGCCAAAATTTCAATAAAAATGAGGAAGTAAAAGAAATATTCAAAAAGATGTTAAGGACTTAGATGATTGACAGTGTGTTGAGTTCTAGGGGGCACGTTGCGGCTCAGAGCTCTCACTCCTGTGGGAGAGCCTCTGCTGTGTAATTATTTTCCAGTTTGTGGATCGCCTACCTAGCGGGGTATGGGATTTGATTTTATCACAAATACACCCCTCCTACCATCTCGCTGTGGCTTCCTCTTTGTCTTTGGATGTAGACTATCTTTTTGGTAGGTTCCCGTCTTTTTTTGTAGATGGTTGTTCAGCACTTAGTTGTGGCTTTGGTGTTTTTGTGAGAGGAGGTGAGCTTAAGTCCTTCTCTGCCGTCTTGTCTCCAACCTCATATTCTCATATTAGAATAAAGTCTGTAGTTGAAGATTTCAAAGTTCCAGTCCATTTCATAGACTTTGTAAGATATATCCACTTTTTTTTTCAGTGTTTCGGCAAAATGTTTCCCTCAAAAACATAATACTGAGACAGTCTTCATTTGAACAATGAGATATTAACATAGAATGTTGACCACACATTCTATGTTATTCTCAATCCTAAAACTAGAACTATATTTGCTCATAAACTGAGAAGATTTAAAAGTTTCTGATAGGTGTGTACTGATATATCAGTGTGAGTTTAATTAGCATTTTTCTAATGGCTAATGATGTTGAATATCTTTAAATGTTCTTGTATTCTATTTGTATACTTTTTTGGTGAAATATCTGTTGTTTATGTATTTTGCCCATTTTCTAATTGATATGTTATATATTCACTATTGATCTTTGAGTCTTTTATATATTTGAGATTCTAGTCTTTTGTCAGATACATGGTTTGCAAATATTTTCTTCAGCTATAGCTTTTCTGTTAATCCTCTTTATATAAGCTTTGACAGAAAAAACAGTTTTTAATTTTTGGTGAATTTCAAGTTATAAGTTTTTTTCCTTCTATGGAATAATGTTTTGAACGCCAAGTCTAAGAACTCTTCACTTAGCTCCAGGTCCCAAAGATTATCTTCTCTTTTTGTTTCTAAAATCTTATAGCTTTATGTTTTACATTAAAGCCTACGATACATATTGAATTACGTATTTTATAAAATGTGACATTTAGCCTGAGATTTTTTTTTTTAATTTATATGTGTCTAATTGCTCTGGCATCATCATTTGTTGAAAAGGCTCTCCTTCCTTCACTGAATTGCTTTTGCACCTTTATCAAAAATAAGTTGGGCTTATGTCTGTGGGTCTATTTCTAGGTTCTCTAATCAGTTTCATTGATCTATGTCTATCCCTCTGCCAATATCACACCTTCTTGATCAGCTATATAATAAGCCTTAACATCAGTAAGAATGATTCCTCCCACTTTACTCTTCTTTTTCAAAATTGTTTTAGCTGTTCTAAGTCCTTTGCTTTTCCATATAAATTTTAGAATAAACTTTGCTATCTCTACCAAAAAACCTTGCTGAAGACTTTTATGGGAGTTGCATTAAACCAATAAATCAACTTGGGGAGAGTTGATATCTTTAGTGTATTGCATTTCCAATATATGTACAGGATATGTCTCTTTACTTAATCTTCTTGAATTTCTTTCATAGTATTTTATAGCTTCTAGCATACAGATTCTGTACATGTTTTGGTGGATTTATATCACATATTTCATTTCCTTTAAGTTATTATAAATGATGTTATGTGAAAGGATATTTTTGACTTTATGTTTTAGATAGTTTCTATTGTATACAGTGTAAAGAAGACATAAGGAAAAGGACAGGAAGGGAATGAGAAAAACTAGAAGTGGGAAGAATAAGAATCTTGTAATATTCTAAGTGAGAGATTATTATGGCCTCTGTTACACTTGTAGTAACAGAAGTAGAGTTAAATTGATTTTAGTGTCAGCATGTTGAAATGCTTATGAAATATCTAGAATTAAAATTATGGTTTGGAATCAGCAGAGACAACATAAGTGAATATATAGCTTTGGATATCATTGGCATTCACAGAGTAGTTGAAATTCTGTGTGTATACTTTTGTTTGTGGAGAATATATAGAGTAAGAGAGACAAAAACCAAGAAATTGATCATGTAGGATATGTATTTTAAAAAAAATAAAAGTCTGTAAAAGAAAAGCCAGCCAAGGAGAGTAAACAGGAGTGTTATGATATGAGGGAAGAACCAAAAAAGAATGATGTCACAAAAGCCAAGGAAAGGAATTTCAAGAAGTAGTAAGCAAAGTCAACTTCTTTAAAGAGTATAATGCGATGTGCCACAGGTCATGATGTTTTCACAATGGTAGTCTTGGTGTTTGTAGCATTCAGAAATTAAAACTTAAGGTCTAGCTCTGTCACTTGCTTGCTGTGTGACCTTGGGCAAACTGCTTATTCTTTCTTTATCTCACTTTCCCTATTTTCAAAATTAAAAAATAGCTATATTAATCTTTTAAGTTTTTGTGAAAATCAAAATTACTTAACACAGGTAGAGTGCTCAGAACAATGCTAAGCATATAGTAAACAGTTGAAAAAATGCATCGTTATTGTGAAATTGTCAAGTGATAACTTCAGAACATAAACCCTTCTCAGAATAAGACATAGACAAGGTCACTCTGTGACCCTGATAGGAAAAAGACAAGGACAAGGCCCTCAATGTCTATAAAAATATTGAATAACAAGTCTTCCTCTGACCAAAATGGGTGATTACTTCTTGTTTACTACGGATAACTCTAGTCCCTTTTTAGTTCTCCCACCTCCTAGATAATAATGGAGATATTAAAAATCCCAATTGACCCCACTTCTTAACAGATCTAATCCAGGCTTCCAATTCCTTAATTTCTATTTACAACCATCCTAGAAAATTTCAAACCCTGTAAGAAGTTGCTCCAAACTCTGCCTTGTTGAGAAACCCCCACATTTCCTTGGATTAAGTTCTGTCTTATTGCAGCAAGTTAATTAAAACTGAATTTATTGCACTACAAGTGTGTTTCTAAAGATTTTGGCTAGTGAACATCAATATTATCATAATTACTATCATTATTATCATTATTATTCAACAATATATGCCCTTTACCTAACATAATACTTTGCATCAGAAAGTGCTCAGAAATATTTGATGAATACATGAAAAAAGCAATGGTCAATTAGGAAGCACTTGTCTTCAAATAGGCCAATTTCATTAGTGGAAAGGCAAATCAAACTGCAGTGGGCTGAAATGCAACCAGAGGAGAAAAGAGGGAAAGATAATCAAGATTGGATCCAGGCCCACAACTGTCCATATGCTAACTGCACCCACCCCATCTCAAAAATCTGGTTGTGTGGAGTAAGAATATAATATAGAGATTAGAGATTGCTAATTGAGGTATGCCCTGTTGAGATGTGTTAGACAGTTAACTTTCTGTCAGAAGGACCTCAACCTCACATGCTTTTTGAGATTATTGACTTCTTTTTCAAATATTATTTTTCTTCTATTGATATAAGACTTTCCTGTGATACTATCACTTTTAGGCACCCAATTATTTTGAGTCCTCATTTCATAATATGTAGGGTTTAAATTTATCTTCTCTTGGGAATCAAATCAGGTTTGTCAACCAAATCAGGTTTGGTCGACATGTACATAAGCTGAGTGTTTGCTGAGGTAACTTTCTCTGTGAAAAATGCATGAGTATCAATGTGTGATTTTGCAGTTTTGATTCAAGCTCATTTTTAAACACCTTGGATCTTGACAGAGTTCCAAATAAGAATTTATTCTAGATATCTAACAGTTAAACAATTTGAAAAGCACAGGGGCTCATCAAAACTCACAATAAATGAAATAATTAAATTAATTAATTCAAATTAATTAATCCTAATGGTCTTCTTACATTAAGAAAGTTTCTTCTCTCTGTTTCTCAGTTTGTGTATCTATAAAATAACTATATACATATCTGTTTCATAGTATTATAGTGAGAATTAAAAACAGTATACATTAAATAAGCTATATCTGATGGCGTTACTGCCAGTTAATAGACTCTCAGTACATGTTAGCAGCTTTCTATTTCCTGCCTAAAAATTGACCAAACTGTGGTTATGGAGTCAAGTCTCAGTTCATTAAGCCATGTTTACATTCACACATTAAATATTTAAGCTGGTAACTTTCTTTAATACAATAGAATCTAGAGGGTTGCCATAAGCATTTAGACAGAGTGTTATTTAAAAGTCAAGTCCAGATTCAAATATCAATTTACTGTATTAAAATTTTTTGCTCTAGATTTCCTGAGCTCCAGAATTGGATTTAATTGATGACATGTATTTTCAAATATTATGAATATTGGAAAATATACCCTAGCTATAGACAGTAGTTAAAGAAATTTAGTATATACTTGGAATCTAAACAAACCTTTGCTTAAAACATTGGTCATCAAAAAGTCTAATTTATAAATTTTGTGAGAAGTGATGGTTTGCATTTTTTTTGTTTTTCTATGACCAGTATAGAATTTTCTGTTTGATTTGGGTATATATTTCACACTTTTCAATTAAAACCAACATTTTTAAAGCCTCTTTTTTTGAGCAAAGGCAACATAATAAACTATTTTTATTCTTTACCTGAAGGCAGGTTATTCTGTTTGCTTAAGTTGTTCAATCACTCTTTAGAACCATCTGGCATTCTGCCTGTTTCGTCTGCCTAAAACAAGCAGTCACTTTTAATTAACTTGGTGCACAGAAGTCTTTGGCATTTGTGGAAACTGGGCACACAGCCAATCTTCAAAACACCACTGATCAATTTGCCTAGAAAGAAGTGAAGAAATGGAAGACATTGGCTTTGAAGAGCTTTTGAATGTTATCCTAAAGCTGAACAGCTAGAAATCCAAAATTAAAATGCAAAAACAACTTTAACTCAGGTAAAATGTAATACCATGTTTAAAAATTATAGATTTAGAGGGCAGACAGCAGAAGCAAGAAGAACTGCAATCCTGCAGCCTGTGGAACAAAAACGACATTCACAGAAAGATAGACAAGATGAAAAGGCAGAGGGCTATGTACCAGATGAAGGAACAAGATGAAAAGGCAGAGGGCTATATACCAGATGAAGGAACAAGATAAAACCCCAGAAAAACAACTAAATGAAGTGGAGATAGGCAACCTTCCAGAAAAAGAATTCAGAATAATGATAGTGAAGATGATTCAGGACCTCGGAAAAAGAATGGAGGCAAAGATCGAGAAGATGCAAGAAATGTTTAACAAAGACCTAGAAGAATTAAAGAACAAACAAACAGAGATGAACAATACAATAACTGAAATGAAAACTACACTAGAAGGAATCAATAGCAGAATAACTGAGGCAGGAGAACAGATAAGTGACCTGGAAGACAGAATGGTGGAATTCACTGCTGAGGAACAGAATAAAGAAAAAAGAATGAAAAGAAATGAAGACAGCCTAAGAGACCTCTGGGACAACATTAAACACAACAACTTTTGCATTATAGGGGTCCCAGAAGGAGAAGAGACAGAGAAAGGACCTGAGAAAATATTTGAAGAGATTGGAGTCAAAAACTTCCCTAACAAGGGAAAGGAAATAGCCACCCAAGTCCAGGAAGCGCAGAGAGTCCCATACAGGATAAACCCAAGGAGAAGAATGACGAGACACATAGTAATCAAATTGGCAAAAATTAAAGACAAAGAAAAATTATTGAAAGCAGCAAGGGAAAAATGACAAATAACATACAAGGGAACTCCCATAAGATTAACAGCTGATTTCTCAGCAGAAACTCAACAAGCCAGAAGAGAGTGGCATGACATATTTGAAGTTATGAAAGGGAAGAACCTACAACCAAGATTACTCTATCAGGCAAGGATCTCATTCAGATTCGATGGAGAAATTAAAAGCTTTACAGACAAGCAAAAGCGAAGAGAATTCAGCACCACCAAAGTAGCTTTACAACAAATGCTAAAGGAGCTTCAACTTCTCTTGAAGCACAAGAGAAGAAAAGGACCTACAAAAACAAACCCAAAACAATTAAGAAAATGGTCATAGGAACATACATATCGATAATTACGTTAAACATGAATGGATTAAATGCTCCAACCAAAAGACACAGGCTTGCTGAATGGATACAAAAACAAGACCCATATATATGCTGTCTACAAGAGACCCACTTCAGACCTAGGGACACATACAGACTGAATGTGAAGGGATGGAAAAAGATATTCCATGCAAATGGAAATCAAAAGAAAGCTGGAGTACCTATACTCATATCTGATAAAATAGACTTTAAAATAAAGAATGTTACAGGAGACAAGGAAGGACCCTACATAATGATCAAGGGATCAATCCAAGAAGAAGATATAACAATTATAACTATATATGCACCAAACATAGGACCACCTCAATGCATAAGGCAACTGCTAACAGTGACAAAAGAGGAAATTGACAGTAACACAATAATAGTGGGGGACTCTAACACCTCACTTACACCAATGGACAGATCATCCAAACAGAAAATTAATAAGGAAACACAAGCGTTAAATGACACAATAGACCAGATAGATTTAATTGATATTTATAGTACATTCCATCCAAAAACAGCAGATTACACTTTCTTCTCAAGTGCACACAGAACATTCTCCAGGATAGATCACATCTTGGGACACAAATCAAGCCTCAGTAAATTTAAGAAAATTGAAATCATATCAAACATCTTTTCTGACCACACCGCTATGAGATTAGAAATCAATTACAGGGAAAAAACATAAAAAACACAAACACATGAAGGATAAACAATATGTTACTAAATAACCAAGAGATCACTGAAGAAATCAAAGAGGAAATCAAAAAATACCTAGAAACAAATGACAATGAAAACTCGACAAACCAAAACCTATGGTATGCAGCAAAAGCAGTTCTAAGAGGGAAGTTTGTAGCAGTACAATCCTACCTCAAGAAACAACAAACATCTCAAATAAACAATCTAACCTTACACCTAAAAGAACTAGAGAAAGAAGAACAAACAAAACCCAGAGTTAGTAGAAGGAAAGAAATCATAAAGATCAGAGCAGAAATAAATGAAATAGAAACAAAGAAAACAATAGCAAAGATCAATAAAACTAAAAGCTGGTTCTTTGAGAAGATAAACAACATTGATAAACCATTAGCTAGACTCATCAAGAAAAAGAGGGAGAGGACTCAAATCATTAAAACTAGATATGAAAAAGGAGAAGTTAAACAGACACCGCAGAGATACAGAGCATCCTAAGAGACTACTACAAGCAACTCTATGCCAATAAAATGGACAACCTGGACGAAATGGACAAATTCGTAAAAAGGTATAATCTTCCAAGACTGAACCTGGAAGAAATGTAAAATATGAACAGAACAATCACAAGTAATGAAATTGAAACTGTGATTAAAAATCTTCCAACAAACAAAAGTTTGGGACCAGAAGTCTTCACAGGTGAATTCTATCAAACATTTAGAGAAGAGCTAATACCCATTCTTCTCAAACTCTTCCAAAAAATTGCAGAGGAAGGAACACTCCCAAACTGATTCTATGAGGCCACCATCACCCTGATACCAAAACCCGATAAAGACACTACAAAAAAAAAAAAAATACAGACCAATATCACTGATGAATATAGATGCAAAAATCCTCAACAAAATACTAGCAAACAGAATCCAACAACATTAAAAGGATCATACACCATGATCAAGTGGGATTTATCCCAGGGATGCAAGGATTCTTCAGTATACACCAATCAATGTGATACATTGTATTAACAAATTGAAGAAGAAAAACCATATGATCATCTCAATAGATGCAGAAAAAGCTTTTGACAAAATCCAACACCCATTTATGATAAAAACTCTCCAGAAAGTGGGCATACAGGGAATCTACCTCAACATAGTAGAGGCTATATACGACAAACCCACAGCTAACATCATTCTCAATGGTGAAAAACTGAAAGCATTTCCTCTAAAATCAAGAACAAGACAAGGATGTCCACTCTCACCACTATTATTCAACATAGTTTTGGAAGTCCTAGCCATGGCAGTTAGAGAAGAAAAAGCAATAAAAGGAATACAAATTGGAAAAGAAGAAGTAAAACTGTTACTGTTTGCAGATGACATGATACTATACATAGAGAATCCTAAAGATGCCATCAGAAAACTACTAGAGCTAATCAATGGATTTGGTAAAGTTGCAGGATACAAAATTAATGCACAGAAATTGCTTGCATTCCTATACACTAATGATGAAAAATCTGAAAGAGAAATTAAGGAAACACTCCCATTTACCATTGCAACAAAAAGAATAAAATACCTAGGAATAAACCTTCCTAGGGAGACAAAAGACCTGTATGAAGAAAACTATAAGACACTGATGAAAGAAATTAAAGATGATACAAACAGATGGAGAGATATACCATGTTCTTGGATTGGAATAATCAATATTGTGAAAATGACTGCACTACCCAAAGCAATCTACAGATTCAATGCAATACCTATCAAATTACCAATGGCATTTTTTAGGGAAGTAGAACAAAATATCTTAAAATTTGTATGGAGACACAAAAGACCCTGAATAGTCAAAGCAGTCTTGAGGGAAAAAAGCAGAGCTGGTGGAATCAGGCTCCCGGACTTCAGACTGTACTGCAAAGCTACAGTAATGAAGGCAATATGCTACTGGCACAAAAACTTAAATAGAGATCAATGGAACAGGATAGAAAGCCCAGAGATAAACCCATGCACCTATGGTCAACTAATCTATGACAAAGGAGGCAAGGATATACAATGGAGAAAAGACAGTCTCTTCAATAAGCAGTCCTGGGAGAACTGGACAACTACGTGCAAAAGAATGAAATTATAACACTCCCTAACACCATACACAAAAATAAACTCAAAATGGATTAGACACCTAAATGTAAGACCGGACACTGTAAAACTCTCAGAGGAAGACATAGGAAGAACACTCTTGACATAAATGATAGCAAGATCTTTTTTGATCCACCTCCTAAAATAATGGAAATAAAAACAAAAATAAACGAATGGGACGTAATGAAACTTAAAAGTTTTTGCACAGCAAAGGAAGCTACAAACAAGACGAAAAGACAGCCCTCAGAATGGGAGAAAATATTTGCAAATGAATCAATGGACAAAGGATTAATCTCCAAAATATATAAACAGATCATGCAGCTCAATATTAAAAAAAAACCCAATCCAAAAATGGGCAGAAGACCTAAATAGACATTTCTCCAAAGAAGACATGTAGATGAAGCACATGAAAAGCTGCTCAGCATCACTAATTATTAGAGAAATGCAAATCAAAACTACAATGAGGTATCACCTCACACCAGTTAGAATGGGCAGCATCAGAGAATCTACAAACAACAAATGCTGGAGAGGGTGTAGAGAAAAGGGAACCCTCTTGCACTGTTGGTGGGGGTGTAAATTGATACAGCCACTATGGAGAACAGTATGGAGGTTCCTTAAAAAACTAAAAATAGAATTACCATATGACCCAGCAATCCCACTACTGGGCATATACCCAGAGAAAACCATAATTCAAAAAGACACATGCATCCCAGTGTTCACTGCAGCAGTATTTACAATAGCCAGGACATGGAAGTAACCTAAATGCCCATCGACGGATGAATGGATAAAGAAGATGTGGTACATATATACAGTGGAATGTTACTCAGCCATAAAAAGAAATGAAATTGGGTCATTTGTAGAGACGTGGATGGATCTAGAGACTGTCATACAGAGTGAATTAAGTCAGAAAGAGAAAAACAAATATCGTATATTAATGCATATATGTGGAACCTAGAAAAGCGGTACAGATGAACCGGTTTTCAGGGCAGAAATTGAGACACAGATGCAGAGAACAAACGTATGGACACCAAGCGGGGAAAGTGGTGGTGGGGGTGGTGGTGGTGTGATGAACTGGGAGATTGGGATTGACATGTATACACTGATGTGTATAAAACTGATGACTAATAAGAACCTGCTGTATAAAAAAATTTTTTAAATTATAGATTTAGTAGTTATTTGGAAATTTTTTTATTGTGAAAGAGTGATGAGTGGTTAAAAGCCTAATTTTATTTACTATTTCTTTTTAATATCTGTATAAACAGTATTCTCTTGTTTTTAATGTAGCAGTTTTGGAGGGAAGTGGAAGAGATTTGGTGGTCTTCTTAGACTGACTCTGTGAGGAATCATTAAGATGTTAGAGTTATATATTGTGTTTCAAAGAATAGTAACACTTATTATGATATTGTCTCTGAAATATAAACCTGCTGAAATTTAACATATTCAGGGACTTCCCTGGTGGCGCAGTGGTTAAGAATCTGCCTGCGATGCAGGGGACACGAGTTTGCTCCCTGGTCCGGGAAGATCCCACATGCCGCGAAGCAACTAAGCCCGTGCATCACAGCTACTGACCCTGTGCTCTAGAGCCTGCGAACCAGAACTACTGAGGCTGCGTGCCACAACTACTGAAGCCTGTGCGCCAAAGCCTGTGCTCTGCAACAAGAGAAGCCACCACAATGAGAAGCCCGCGCACCACAACAAAGAGTAGCCCCTGTTCACTGCAACTAGAGAGAGCCCATGCAGTAACAAAGACCCTATGCGGCCAAAAATAAATAAATACATTTATAATAAAATAAAATATTCAGCTTCTGTTATGAAGCAGGATGTACATGAGTAGTGAGAGAGATGTGCGTGAATAAATATAAATTATTTTACTATTCTCCCCCAAATAAAAATTACACATAGCCTTTCAGATATTTTCAGTGAGCACCCCTTAGAAAAGATACATTTTCTCAGTCTGTCCAATACACATTCCTTCATTTAACAAAATTTTTTCTTTCATATTAAAAGGAACATTTTAATCCATTGCATTGAGATGAAATCTTGGGATTCTTAGAAGTGTCATACTGCATGCCAACTAGGAATAGAAAAGTTAAAATTTCAACCTAAACAATGTTTCATGAAATAAAAATAATTTTACTTTTATACTTTATTGTATCTAGTTCTTTTACCTGTGAATAAACTACACTGGAAACTAAATGGTGCAGGTTTTTTTGCCTCTTTTGTTACACATTTTTGATAATCAGTTTTATTAAATAAAAAAGTAGACATTAATTATGTAACATTGAGCAGAAATGAGGAAACAATACTTTTTTTTCTACAAGTTAATATGACTTGCTGTTGCTCTAAAATTTTCCAGGTTAAATATTTGTGTTGTCATGCATTTCATTCTTCCTAAACCAAGTGTCAGTTTGTACCACATGGTCAGAATTGAAATTAATTGAATTGAACTTGATCTACTTACTGTTAGAACTGGTGTGTATCATGTGGAGAGATAAAGCGGCAACATATTCTGGAAGAATTTGAATATGACAGAAACAAACCTGGAGGTATCATAGCATCATATACACACATACACATATTTGAAGTCTTATTGTGGTTACTACTTAATTACCCAAAGTTACTTAACAAAGTTTATCGGAAATCCATATTCCTTGCTCAGGACAGGAAAATGTTAGGGTGAGAAAATTTTTCAGGAATGTGTGATAATGGAGGAAGTTTCTCTGTGTAGACTAAAGCAGATTTTATGCTGTGCGTATCATTGATATGTATTTTTATGGAATCTTAAAAAGTAAGCCAATGTAGAGAACAGATAAAAGGAGGGACAGCTCAGGTCACAGAAGATGAGGAGGCCAGGGTTTTTATTGGCTCTCCCCACCTGTTATTCTCAGCATTGACTTTAAAAATATATATATTTATTAATTATTTATTTTATTTATTTATTTTGGCTGCACCGGGTCTTAGTTGCTGGACCACCAGGGAAAACCCATCAGCATTGACTTTTCAAACACATAAACCATCTTGACTTCCAAAGACTAGTTTGAAAAACAGTGGCCTAACCTATCATATAGAATTTTTTTTTAAACATATTTATTGGAGTATAATTCCTTTACAATGTTGTGTTAGTTTCTGCTGTATAACAAGGTGAATCAGCTATATGTATACATATATATCACCATATCCCCTCCCTCTTGCATCTCCCTCCCGCCCTCCCTATCCCACCCCTCTAGGTGGTCGCAAAGCAATGAGCTGATCTTCCTGTGCTATGTGGCTGCTTCCCACTAGCTATCTATTTTACATTTGGTAGTGTGTATATGTCAGTGTTACTCTCTCACTTCGTCCCCGCTTACCCTTCAGCCTCCCTGTGTCCTCAAGTCCATTCTCTACGTCTGTGTCTTTATTCCTGTCCTGCCCCAGGTTCATAAGAACCATTTTTTTTTTAGATTCCATATATATGTGTTAGCATACGGTATTTGTTTTTCTTTTTCTGACTTACTTCACTCTGTATGACAGACTCTAGGTCCATCCACCTCACTACAAATAGCTCAATTTCGTTTCTCTTTATGACTGAGTAATATTCCATTGTATATCTGTGCCACATCTGTTTTATCCATTCATCTGTCAATAGACTCTTAGTTTGCTTCCATGTCCTGGCTATTGTAAACAGAAAACACTGTGCAGTAATTGAAGTATATATATATATTTTACTTTCCTCTTTTTAAATCATAGCTCTACTAGATAATTTACAATCCTAAGAGAAAGGTACTATTATCTCCACATTTTCTAGATTAGGAAAATGTGGCTTATTAAGGTCAAAAAACTTTATTACAATGGTACACTGAGAAAAAAATATTAGCAACTCACACCACAGGCAAGAATTAATTTCCCTAAAACAGTAAAAAGCTCCTAGGAGTCAAAAGTTCAATAGAAAAATAGGCAAAGAATATAAATAGACTGTTCACAGAAAAGCAATAGCCTTTACTTATATGAAAACATGCTTAACTTTACCAGTAATAAGATATGCAAATTTAATCTCTACTGAGACATCATTGCCTAGAAGTCTAGCAAAAATCCAGAAGTTTAACAAGTCGCTCTGTTGGTGTGTCTGGAAAGAAAAAAGTACCCTCATGACATTAATAGTAAGAGTATACATTGGTGATGGTAGTGGCACAAAAGTATCATATAGAATTTATATGCACCAGTTTTTGAGAGAAGTGAATTCTTTTAGATTTAGTACATGTTCAAATTTAAACAAGTCATTTAACCTTACTGTGTTTTTCTTTCTTTTCTTTCAAGTACTAATCCCTACTATCTCCTTGTCCCCCTCCTGGCACATACACATTTGTAAGGCTGTTGTGAGAATTACAAAAGTAAAGTAGATTTGAACATGCTCTGACAGAAGGATAAGGAGGGGCTAAAGGGGTTGTAATCTTTTGTGAATAGGGTCCCTAGTGGAGAACTGAAGATATTTAGGTATGAACGTGTGTTAGGTGCACAAAGTCAGGTCAGCTTAAAAGTCACCTTATCTGTTGTGAGGACACTGACTCATCCGCAGCTTCATCTCATCTGGGAACCATTTCTGATCCACGAGGAGGTACTGGCGCCACTTCTTTCCTCTATGCTCATCTCGCTCATTGCCCTAGACGTGGTATTATCACTATTTGAGTGCCTTTCTTCTTCACTAGACTATGTGATAATTCATGACTTGAACTATTTTATTTATATAATCACATACCACAGCCTCTTCAAAGCAGCTCATAAGACAGCTCATAGCCCAATGTATGCTTGTTGAAAGACTTGCTAATTGAAAAAACTAAATCATGTACTTAATGTAATCACATCATTAAGAATATCTCTTGTAGTGCAAAACCTGATCAGTGACTCATTAAGTAAGAAAATATAGTAACTTAATATTCCTTTTCTGTCTTGGCCCTTATCTTCTTGGTATTTTCTCTCAACCAAAAGCTGAATAGTTTTTAAATTATTTGAAGTGAGTTTTTAACTTTAGCTGTGGGGTTATATGAAGCATATTAAGCTTTGGGGTTAGAAAACAACTGCTTCCTAGTTCTTTCTACTTTACACTTTTACTGTCAGTAAACACTTTCAATAGGAAATTGCTTATGTTCTCTCACAGAATTTACTTTTTCTTTTGATTTTTATATACTTCATTTATCATTATTCACTAACTCATTCATTAGTTCATTAAATATTTATTTAACAGCTGCTATATGACAATCACTGAAATAAGATCTGGGAAGATAGAGATGAATAAGACATGGACCCTGTCTTTAAAAGCTTATAATCAATTAGAGAAGACAGGAAAAAACAGACGTAAGTCATTGTTTCCCCAGCCTTCAGGATTGTGCACTAAAACTAGGGTCATAACGACAGTAGCAAGACACTATCTCTCCAACAATTATAGAAAGGCTAGTTTCTTATGGAAGTATTTTTGGGAATTATCAAGGGCTGCTAATGTGTGCTCCCAAGCTCAGTTCTTTAGGTTATAACACTGAAGGGACATTTTATTCCTTATCCATTGTTTCTGAAGGAGCCAGATGTCCACATACAGGACATTGCATATATTGATGTTGAATATACCAGTGAGGCTGTGGTACAGCTGCTATGCCACTGCAACACTGCTGTGAATCTGGCAGAAGGGCTTCTGAGTCAGCCAATGCTGCCCTCTTCTCTTACTCTTATAGTAAAGAGTGTTCAATAGTGACAAATTCATGAGAATTTAAATATGACTAACCTGAGACCACATCTTGCCCTTCTTCCTGCAAAAAAAATAAAGCCTTCACTATGTTTCTTTAATCTTTCTGAACCTCAACTTGATTGTCTGTAAAATAGAAATGTCTACTTTGTGGAATTAGTATGCAGACTCAGTATGATTTATATATATATATATGGCTGCAAATATTTAATTGTATATTTTCTAAACTCCAGGATTACAGGGAGCTAAGTTTTCCTTTAGGTCAGGTGCATGTATTGTGTAGTATCTCAGTAAATAAACTGGATAAATGTAGACAACTATTACTGCCTTCACCACCGGCTTTCCTTATACATCTTCAGCATTGTCTTTCATAACCTTTTTCTGATTTTTAAGAATTATTTTTCCCTAATTCTAAAAGGCTCAAGGGCTAAAGCAAAAGTGAACTTGTATTGGTTACATGTTGGCTAGATAGTGTGAAGCAACTCTGTTTAGAGGGTAGCATAGAAAAAGGAAAAATGCAATAAAATATGTTTGTAAGAATCATTAGCATACATGTCTTTTCCTGTGAAAAAAATGTGATTTAGTTGGACATACCTTGCTCACCCTAAGGAAACCAACAACATCTTCATGGTGCCCCCCCCCCCAAATCCGAAATATGACACTACTGTACCTCCTCTTTATAACCCTAATCCTAAACCTTCCCTCCTTCTGGGCATTAACTGTCAACAACTGTGAAGGTTCTGAGATGTTACCCTATTGACAAGCTAACAAGTCAGCCTACCACATTTTCATGGATGCTGGTGGAAAACACAAGACTCTTGTATCAAAAATAAAGTCAACTTTATTACTCACAGAAATAACAGTAGCCAGAATATCAGCAATTTTGCATTGATTCCCTAAGTTCCAGTTCTCACAGTATGACATAGAAAGGCCCATATGACACCTGTATACTATAATGTGTTACAGTACAGGAGAGCAACACTAAGCTTAAGGAACCTAAATATTTTACAGTGGGCAGTAAGCTAGCCTGCCCTTTGCTCCATAGGAAGACGTCTTTATTATACTGTGCAGTAAGTAGCCTGTCCTCAGCTCTGGAGGGAGACACTGTCTTCCAAAGGTGTTTGCTATCTCATCATTCTTAAAGAGATGACAAAGGATAAAATGTCTTGCTCACAAGACAGGCAGAAACCCAGGAGACCCATGGAGACTGACCCAGTCCTTGAACCTTGTCTGACTTTTTAACTTCTTCAATAATTACAACAGTTTTAATACTGCATTTGTACATCAGGGCATAAATACAAAGCAGTCTATCGAACAGCATGTTTTCTGGGGTCTCTGGGAAACCATAATTTAAAAATGTTCTTCTGTTGAAGTTAAAACAATTTTTATGCACATTGTTAACAGTTTGTTTTATTTCCTTTCCCCCTACAGCTCCTTCCTTCTGGAATTAAAAAAAAAAATGGAATTTTGTCTCCCCTCTGAAAAGGTACAAAGTTTTTTGTTCTATTTCCATTTTATCATGATCCAAACAAACTGTCCTATAATCATGAGGTAATGTTCCCCATGTCTCAAGTAATCTTTTGGTAGTTGATTCACATTTGTTTATACACTTCTGGTATCCTTTGTTAGATGCTTCTATATAATAGCATATTGATTTTATTTCTAATCCATGATGCAGCTGCAAACAAGCATCTACAAGTTAAATATCTGTTTATTTTCTTGTTTCAACCAAGCAATATTTTCAGGAGATTGCATTATAAAAAATAACTAGACTGAATAGCACAACCAGTTGCTGGAGGGAATGGACATAGCATTCCTGTTATTGAAAAGAATGCCCACGATTACGACTAGAGCAGATAGCTCACAGTAGCAGAATCTGCCCAGTAATCCATTGGTAATAATGGATTAGGGGCTGTGGGGGGAGGCAAGGATATTGTCCAAGGTTGGCACCTTTTCTTACACGCATGGTATTCCTAAATAAATGAGAACAGCTGTAGAATAACTACCCTGCCCTTGCTTATTATAGACCATTCACACTTTGGCATTAGAGCTATGAATAGGCACTCAAGGAAAGAGTGGATTCCAATTCAACAATAGAAAGAGAATGGCCTTTGGCCAATGGAGAAAAATGACCTTTGGCCAATGGAGAAAAAAAATGTATGAAGCTATGCTATTTCCAAGATTGGCCTACCCCACCAATTAGAAGTGAGGAAAAGCATCTGCCACAGATTTGTTTGGAAATTTTTGTTTTTCAGAGCTAGCAGAAGGGAATAAAGACAAAAAGAGATATTTTCCCCAGTACACTGGAGGAAGTGAATATAGCTGTTTCCTAATCAGATTTACAGGTGCTTAAATCTGAACATCACAGTTGATCCAATGACAATCCTTTAATGTTATGTTTCAGAGCAAGCGCAATATAGAGTATAGTGCAATGAGCCTAATTTCATTTTTAAATATTACAATATTTGAGAAATTATTTGAAAGTACAATAGATTTCAAGCCCAAACTAAACTGTTGTGTAGTGTGCATACATGTGTGTGTGTGTATTAGTGGAAAGGTAGCTGACATGTTCACTTCCTTCACATTTATGTGAATTAAAATCTTTCTCTTAAAACTATATGGAGCAGGATATCAGCATAAGAATTTAAGATCATTATTGGGTTATCTAGAAAGCACATCAGATCTGTCTACATGTCAGAGATAAAGAAGATTTGGTAAATACACTTTGTTGACAATATGCTCTAGCTCTAATGCTGTTCTCATTTAGAGATTGTGACAGATCCCAATAAACAAGAGACCATAACAAATATGTAAGAAGAAAATTTCACTAAGATCTCTCAAATCTTGAAAGCACAAAGAAATATTTTTTGATCTATGAGTGACATGAAGCTTTCTGACTGCAGCACGGAAGTCAGTAGCCTGATCAGTTGGCTCTGTGCATCTCTGTGGCAACATCAGCAAACATTGCTTGAAGGATATTCTCCATTTGCTTCTACAGACTGTCTCCCTACCCTTCTCTGTCTGGCTTTACCCAAAGACGCTGACCTCTATTGACTGAATCACACAGGCTCACTAGCCTCATACACAGAAAACTCATAACTTTTTGATTTATTTGGATAATAACATTTCGATATTGATAGAGTACAATGCTAGCTCAAATTTAGGACCTATATCATGAGAATCTGGATAAAAGTCTAGACAATTTTATTTATACTTATGAAAGAATTTAGTAAGTTTTAAGTTAGGAGTAAAAAAAGTAGAACACTTGAATTTGTACCTACCAAGTAAAATAGAATTTCATCTGCTGTATTTGGGTGGGACATGACTTACATTTGAAGAGAATATAGAAACAGGAGAGCAGTTTTTTTTTTTCCTCACATCAAGAAAATGGTTTAACTATTATATGTCTATTTTAAATAACAGCAAAAATGCAAATTACAAGTGCATATTTTTCCTTGTATCCAAAGTTCTATTTCAGAATAGAATTGCAAAAATAATGCTTCCCCACTGTGTAAAGGAAATGAGAAATGCAGAGACCATTAAGGAGGATTGTGAATTTATACAGTGCATTAGCAGCAAAAGCTACGGCATGGATATTTCTTTAAAATTCAGTGTTTAATGGCACTTGGATTTGTTCTGCTATCTGTCACATATTAAATCCATGATATGGTCATAATGTACCTTATCTTGCCAAAGAGCTTTGAGATGATTTTTTTCCTTATCAGTTTCTCACTTTGTTTATGCAGTTTAGTTTATTTAACAATGAAGAAATAGTTTAAACACTCTGAACACAGGAAACACAATAGCGCCTAAGTATTTATCTGACTAAACCATAGCAAAGTCAGATAAAAATTATCTGTACTGTTTGAGGGTGCTGTTTCCAGATATGTTTTGTCCAGCACCTATTATGACTAAGGATTAAATGAAGACTGTAGAATTCTGTCTCCCCTTTTTTACCCTATTCCACTTCCATATTGCCTCGCAACTGCCCCACAGAGTAAATTGGCACAGTAATACCAATAGATATATATAAGATTATATATATATATGTTCAAATATAAATTTTAGGTCTTTTCAGGCTTCATTATAAAAACTGTTTGTGTTTGATGCTTTTCGTATCCAGTTGTTAGGATTTCAAAAATTAATGAAAGATGGTTTTTAAAAGATTTTGAAAGGAAACACTACCCAATTTATGAAGAACAGGTTCAAATTCACATAAAGAATACTTGTCAGATTCTACTCATAAATTTCTTTATTTTTCTTAACATGAGGGTGAAATTTCATTTTCTACTGTATGTGAGGTGCCTGGTACTCAGAATTTTTCCATTTTTATTTAATTTTTTTTCTCTTTAAATTATGCTGATTATTTTTTGTTTGTTTGTTTGTTTGTTTGTTTTTGCGGTATGCGGGCCTCTCACTGCTGTGGCCTCTCCCACTGTGGAGCACAGGCTCCGGACGCGAAGGCCTGGTGGCCATGGCTCACGGGCCCAGCCGCTCCGCGGCACATGGGATCTTCCCGGACCAGGGCACAAACCCGTGTCCCCTGCATCGGCAGGCGGACTCTCAACCACTGCGCCACCAGGGAAGCCCTATGCTGATTATTTTTAAGAAACAGAAGACTCAGGAAGTTGTTTTTGTGTTACCTCCCCCTTAACTGCCTAAAAGAATTTAGATAGAGGGCCTATTCCCAGAATAGAGCTATTACCAGAGATACCTGCAAAGAATATTGGCTAGGTGTGGTGGGGAAACTCAGCAGAGCCTAGAGATCACAGTCCACTGTGTCCCATTGTTTCTGCTTGGCCCAGCAAACATTTGTTTACCAAACACTTGATTTTCCATTTCCATGTGAATTGCTTTTCTCCTCTTTGAAGTCCCAAACCACTACCCTCAGCATTCTCTTTTGTCATAAGCTGAAGAAGGTATTTAAAGTGAGGGTTTCATCCATTTTGTAAAGTTAGTGTTCCGGGGTCTCTCCCGTGTATATATATGTTATTTAAATTTGTTTGATTTTCTCCTGTTAATCTTTTGTTGCCAAAAGCTGTGCACCGGTGCCAAATCGAATCTCAGAGACAGAGTTTTGGGTGAAGTAGAAAAGAATAGTTTTATTGCTTTGCCAGGCAAAGGGGGACACAGGGGTTTCCTGCATGGAAAAACCATGTCCCAACCCAGGAGGATTTGATGAGGAGTTTTACAGCAATGGTTCAAGGGTGGGGTTGCTGGTAAGATCAGGGTGTGTGCAGGGCCCTGTACTCCTTTAATCTGTCCTCAGGTGGTCTCTGGATAAGCTTCTCTGGTTCTCCAGGCTGTCAAACCATGACCTTCTCTCTGGAATGACAATTGCTTCATCTTCTATTTATTGGGGGTTTTAGTTCTATAAAGAGCTCAAAAGATATTGTTATATGTATCCCTTGAGGTGTAACCAGGACCTGCCCCAAGGCTGCGCTATTGTTTCTTGGCTGTTCCTCCCTTGTCTCTGCAGCTCCTCCCTTCCCTGATTAGCAACTGTTTGAACCTGACCTTTGGGACTCAGGGAAGGTCATGGAGGCTGAACAGACAGGCTCCTGTGCCCAGGAGCCCCACAGGGTCCTGCTCCGTTTCACTGTCTCATGTCAACTTAATTCTTAGACCAGCCAATGAACTCTGAAGGGTAGAGGAAAATTTCTTCCTTCTTGACAGTATCAAGTATAAAGGGAGAAGTTACCCATTTACAAAAGTTTTAACTAAAGTGCTGGTTTTAAGGGTTTTAAATTGGTGCCCCATGAATTTTTGTCATCGAACCAAACTTGGGTGTGCTCGCCCATGCGCAGTAAAACCACTCTACTGACACCGGGTTGTGGTGAAGGAAAATGCAGTGTTTATTGTAAAGGTGCCAATACAAGCGGGACAATGGCTCATACTCTAAACCCCCGAACTTCCCAAAGGGTTTCGGCAAAGCAATTTTAAAGGCAAGGTGAAGGAGGGGGAGTCCCAGTATATGCGATCAGCTCATGCACAATTCTCATTGGTTGATGTTGAGGTAACAGGGAGGTTAATGTTATCAATCCTTAGGTGCCAGTAGTTCTGGGGGCTCCTGGTCATCACGTAATCTCTTCCATTTGGTGATGGTTTTAGCATCTGTAAAACAACTCAGGAAGTGTGCATCAGATACTGTTATCTAGGTACTTCAGAGAGGAGCTACAGCAGAGGATAGGGGGAGGGGGTCTGTCCTGGGAAGGCCCCATAGGGTCCTGCTTGGTTACATTTTTACTCCTCACGTAATTAGTAGTCATTTTACCAGGTTTCATAGTGAAAGCCAATAAAGATCCCTTCGCAGCTCTGGCAAGGGAAGAGGAAAAGTAGACATTATGAAGTATACCCAGAGTGTCCTTCATAACAAGGGTTACTCTTCGGGGAAATAATTTACCAGAGTATTACCCATTTGGGGAAGGATATTTCTCCTATTCTAGACCCTCCTGCTTTTTTATCTCACCTAAGGAATGGAGAGAAAGAAAGCTAAGAAACATTTGCAGAGGGCATAGCCCTCAGGCCCACTGAGGACCACTAAACAATTGATATTCAGTCAGAAGATTGTAGAATACTTCTCCTTACCTACGCTTTATCACCATACCAACAGATTTCCAGTATAAAGAGTGGGTTACAGGGACTTCCCTGGTGGCTCAGTGGTTAAGAATCCGCCTGCCATTGCAGGAGGACACGGGTTCGAGCCCTGGCCTGGGAAGATCCCACATGCCATGGAGCAACTAAGCCTGTGCACCACAACTACTGAGCCTATGCTCTAGAGCCCACAAGCCACAACTACTGAGCCCGTGTGCCACAGCTACTGCAGCCTGTGTGCCTAGAGCCTGTGCTCTGCAACAAAGAGAAGCCACTGCAATGAGAGCTCGCACACCGCAACAAAGAGTAGTCCCCGCTCACTGCAACTAGAGAAAGCCCATGCACAGCAGCGAAGACCCAACGCAGCCAAAAATAAATAAATAAATAAATTTAAAAAAAGAGTGGGTTACAGCTAATGGGCTTCAAGACTATATTTGCAGATGAGTTCTTAGGAAACCCCAAGGTCAAAAGGGAAGAGAAAAACAAAGACATTAGAGGAATTTTAAGCCTCTGGCAGCTACAAAAATCACAGAAATTAAACATAGCCCAAATCATGGCCTGATTAACATAAAACCTCACAATAAAGGCTTTTTACCTTACTTCCTACTACCTGCTTCATCATATCCAGGTTCCAAAAAAATCTTATAAACATACTAAAAGGCAAAAACAAACAAGCATGTAAACAATAACAAAAGGCAGCCCAAAGAGACACAACAAGGATCAGAACCATACTCAGATAAAGACAGAGATGTTGGAATTATCAGAGAATTTAAAATATTAGTGACAATATATTTAAGGCTCTCAAAGAGAGCACACAACATGCAAGAATAGATGGGTAACGTAAGTGAGGAGATGGAATCTCTAAGAAATAATCAAAAAGAAATTCTACAGATAGAAAAAACACTGTAATATAAGAGAAATAACTTTGATGAGATTCGCAGTAGATTGGGTACACTCAAGTAAATAATTGATTAACTTGAAGACATCAATAAAAGCTTACCAAACTGAAATACCAAGAGTAAAAAAAAAAACTGCAACAGAACATCCAAGATCTGTGGGCCAATTTCATAAGGTATAATATAGACATAATTGGAACATCAGAAGGGGAAGAAAGGGAAGATGGACCAAAAGACATACTTGAAGCAATAATGGCCAGGTATTTTCCAAAATTAATGGCAGACCCAAAGCCATGGATCTGGGAAATTCAAAGAATGTGAAGCAGGATATATATCTACAAATAACTGTAATATATATTAGGCATTTTATATCCAAACAGCAGAAAATCATGACAAAGAGGAAATGTTTAAAGAAGTCAGATGATTAACAAAATGTCTTACCAACAGCAGAATAGGGTAAGAATCATAGAGAACTTCTCATCAGAAACTATACAAGCAAGAAGAGAATAGAGTTAAATAAGTATTCAAAGAACAAGCCCACCACCTGGAATTATACATCCAGAGAAATTATTCTTCAGAAGTGAGGGGGAAATACAGATTTTCTCAGACACACAAACACTGAACAAATTCATTGTTGGCAGACATGCCATGCAGGAAATATTAAAAGTATTTCTTCAGGAGAAAGGAAAATGATATAGGCAAAATACAGATCTTCATAAAGAAAGGAAGAGCATTACAGAAGGAACAAATGAAAGTAACATAAAAATATTATTCTTAACAGGTCTAAAAGATAACAGTTTGTTTAAAGCAATAATAGTAACAGTGGTAATAACAATATCTTGGTTACTATTACATAAGGACAACTGAAATGAGAGTGATGTCACAGGAATATCAGGGAAGAGTTGAGAATATTTTTATAAGGTAACTGTACTACCAGTGAGGCAGTTAGTGTTATTTGAAGGTGGAGTTAGATTAAACATGTATGTTGCAAATTTTAGGCCAACCAGTAAAAATAAATAAATAAAGTTCAAAGAATTTTATGTGTTATCCTAAAAGGAGAGTTAAAATGAAATTATATAAAATGTGCAATTAAAACCAGAAAAAGAGGGAAATAAGCAAGAAATACAATGAATAAAAAAATTTTAAATATTGTAAATAATAATTTATCTTACTACAATGGTAATGCTACTACTACCTCAACAAAATACTAACCTGCCCCCCCAAATCAATAGCATGAAAAGTATTACATACCACTATCTGGTGGGATTATCTCAGCAGTGAAGGGTGTTTCTACATATGGAACTCAATCTGTGTAATACATCATATTAATAGAATGAAGGGGAAAAAAAACACATATGAGCATGTCTATTGATACAGACAAAGCATTCGAAAAGAACCAACAACATTTTGTGATAAATGACTCATCAAACTAGGAATAGAAGGGAACTTTCTCAAAATGATAAAGGGCATTTATGAAAACACATATCTAGTAACATCATACTCAGTGTTAGGGAAAGTGTTCTCCCTAGGACCAGAAGTAAGATAAGGATCCCCATTTTAGCCACTTGTAGTAAGCATTGTACTAAAAGTTCTAGCCAGAGTAAGTAGGCAAGGAAAAGAAATAAGTATCCAAATTAAAAGAAAAAAAAAAAGAAAGAAAGAAAACTCTCTCTTTTTCCAGATGACATTATGTAATGGAAATCCTAAATAGTCATTGGAAAAAAGTATCAGAGGTAATTAATGAATTCAGTCATGTTGCAGTATACAAAGATCAACAAACAAAACTCAGTTGTATTTCTATACCATGGCAATGAATAAAATGAATGAAAATCAAGAAAAAATTTTTATTTACAAGCAAAAAGAGTATAGCACTTGGGAATAAATTAATCATGGATTTGCAGACTTATACCCTGAAAACTACAAAACATTCCTAAAAAAAATTATAGAAGGTCTACATAAAGTATAATATATCCCAAGAACATATATTAAAACAGTTAATTTTGTAAAGATGGCAATAATCCATAAAGTGAGGTACAGATTCCATAGAATCCCTATAAAAATACGATTTTCTTACACAGAATGAAAAGCTAATCGTTTTATTTCTTCTACTTGCCCAATTGCTGTAGCTAGGACTTCCAATACTATGTTAAATAAAAGTTGTGACTGTGGGCATCCTTGTTCCTGATCATAGAGGAAATGCTTTCAGCTTTTCAGCATTGAGTATGATGTTAGCTGTGGGCTTATCATATACGGCCTTTATTATGTTGAGGTATGTTCCCTCTATACCCACTTTTGGAGAGTTTTTATCATAAATGGATGTTGAATTTTGTCAAAAGCCTTTGCTGCCTATATTGAGATGATCCCGTGGTTTTTAATTCTTTGATTTGTTAATGTGGTGCATCACACTGATTGCTGATATTGAACCATCTTTGCATCTCTGAGTTAAATCCCACTTAATCATGGCATGTAGTTCGTTTAAGGTATCATTGAATTTGGTCTGCCAATATTTTCTTGAGGATTTTTACATATATGTTCCTCAGCGATATTGGCCTGCAATTTTTTTGGGGGGGTAATATCTTTGTCTGGTTTTGCTGTCAGGGTGATGCTGGCCTCTTAGAATGTATTTGAAAGCAATTCTTCCTCTGCAGTTTTTTGGAATAGTTTGGGAAGTATAGGTGCTAACTCTTCTCTAAATGTTTGGCAGAATTCACCTGTGAAGCCATCTGGTCCTGGACTTTTGTTTGTTGGGAGTTTTTTATTACTGATTCAGTTTCATTACTGATAATTAATTAGTCTGTTCAAATTTTTTTTTTTATTCCTTTCTGGTTCAGTCTTAGGAGATTGTACTTTTCTAGGAATACTTTTTCCTCCTATGTTGTCTATTTTATTGGCATATAGTTGTTTATTGTTGTCTCTTACAATTTTTTGTATTTCTGTGGTGTCAGTTGTAACTTCTGATTTTTCATTTCTGATTTTACAAAAGCAAAAATAAACAAATGGGACAAGTTAGGCTTAAAAGCTTTTGCTCAACAAAGGAAACTATCAATAAAAGACAGTCTATAAATAACAGTCAATAAAAACAGACTGTTTTTAACAGTCAATAAAAAACAGAATGGGAGAAAATATTTGCAAATGACATGACAGATAAGGGATTAATATCCAAAATATATAAACAGATCATACAACTCAACATCAAAAAACAACCCAATTGAAAAATGGGCAGAGGACTTAAATTAGACATTCCTCCAAAGAAGACTTACAGATGGCCAACAGGTACATGAAAAGATGATCAACATTGCTAGTCATCAGAGAAATGCAAATCAAAACTACAATGAGATATCACCTCACAACTGCCAGAATGGCTATCATCAAAAGACCACAAATAACAAATGTTGTTGAGGATGTAGAGAAAAGGGAACCCTTATACACTGTTGGTGGAAATATAAATCGGTGCAGCCACTGGGGAAAACAGTTGGTGCAGCTCCTGGGTATATATCCAAAGAAAACAGAAACATTAATTTGAAAAGATATATGCACCCCAATGTTCATAGCAGCATTATGTACAGTTGCCAAGATATGGAAGCAACCTAAGTGTCCATTAACAAATGAATGGATAAAGAAGGTGTGGCATATGTATACAATGGAATACTACTCAGCCATGAAATGGAATGGAATTTTGCCATTTGCAACAACATGGATGGACATGGAGGGTATTATGCTTAGTGAAATAAGTCTGCAGAGAAGGACAAATGCTTTATGTTATCACTTATATGTGGAATCTAAAAAATAAAACAAGCTGGTGAATATAAAAAAAAAGAAACAGCCTCACAGATACAGAGAACAAACTTGTGTTTACCAGCGGGGAGAGGGAAGGGGGAAGGACAAGATAGGGGTAGAGGATTAATAGGTACAAACTACTATGTATAAAATAAATAAGCTACAAGGATATATTGTACAGCACAGGGAATATAGCCAATATTTTATAATAACTATAAATGGAGTATAACCTTTAAAAATTGTGAATCACTGTTATATACTTGAAATTTATATAATATTGTGAATCAACTATACCTCAATTAAAAAAAAAAAGCCAATCCTAATATTCATATGGAATTGCTGGGAAACCTGAATAGTCAAAAGAGTTGTGAAAAAGAACGTAGTTGTAGGACACACACATCTCAATTTTAAAACTTATTACTAAACTACAGTAATCAAAACAGTGTAATTTTGGCATAAAGATTTGCATATAGATCAGTGGGATAGAACTGAGAGTCCAAAAATAAACCCATACTATCTATGGCCAATTGATTCGTGACTGGGATGTTAAGACCATTCAATCATTCAGTGGAGATAGTATAGTCTCTTTAACAAATGGCACCAGGACAGTTGGATATCCACCAACAGAAGAAAGCAATTGGATTCTTATGCCATGTAAAATTTTAATTCTATATGGATCAAATACTTAAATATAAGACCACAGGTATATAACACTTAGAAAAAAAATTAGGAGTAAATCTTCATGACTTTGGATTTAGCAATGTTTTCTTAGATGCAACACCAAAAACTTAAAAAAAGAAAAATAAATTGGAGTTCATAAAATTTTAAAATATTTGTGAATCATAGGACAATAAAATGAAAAGACAATGCATTGAAGGGGAAAAATTTACAAATCATATATTTTATGAGTCTATTGTCCAAAATATATAACTTTCACAAGTCAACAACAAAAAGACAAACAACCCAATTAAAAAATCAGCAAAGGTCTTGAATAGATATTTCTCCAAAGAAGATATACAAATGGTTAAGAGTACATGAAAATATGTTCAACATCATTAGTCATTAGAGAAATACAAATCAAAACCACAATGAGAAACCACTTCCAATCCAATCCGATGGCTATAATTATGAGAATAAATAAATAAATAAAAGGAAAATATCAAGTGTTGTTGAGAATTTGGAGAAATTAGAACCTTATACATTTTTGGTGGGAATGTAGAATAGTGTAACCACTTTGAAAAATAGTTTGGCAGTTCCTGTATAACTTAAATATAGGCTTTCCATATGATCCATCAATTCTGTTCCCAGGTATATATCCCAAAGACATGAAAACAGGTGTTTAACAAAAACTTGTACAAGAATGTTCGTAGAAGCACAATTTTCAATAGCAAAGGATGGAATCAACCCAAGTGTTCACTGATTGATAAATGGATACACAATATATGGTATATCCAAATTTCTGTATGTTAGTTTTGTATCCTGCTACCTTTCCTAATTCATTTATCAATTCTAGTAGTTTTTGTGTGGAGTGTTTAGGGTTTTCTATATATAGTATCATGTCATCTGCATATAATGACAATTTTACCTCTTTCCTTCCAATTTGGATACCTTTTATTTCTTTTTCTTGTCTGATTGCTGTGGCTAGGAGTTCTGATACTATTTTGAATAGAAGAGGTGAGAGTGGGCGTCCTTGTCTTATTCCAGATTTTAGCAGGAAGGCTTTCAGCTTTTCACCATTGAGTATTATATTGGCTGTGGGTTTGTCATAAATAGCTTTTATTACACAGAGATGTGTTCCCTCTATACCTACTTTGGTAAGAGTTTTTACCATGAATTGGTGTTGAATTTTGTCAAATGCTTTTTCTGCATCTACTGAGATGATCATGTGGTTTTTGTGTTTTCTTTTTGTGGTGTATCACATTGATTTGTATATGTTGAACTATCCTTGTGAACTTGGGATGAATCCCACTTGGTTGTGGTGTATGATCTTTTCTGTGTGTTGTTGGATTTGGTTTGCTAATATTTGTTGAGAATTTTTGCATCTATATTCATCAAAAATACTGGCCTGTAATTTTTTTTTTTTTGGTGGTGTCTTTGGTTTTGGTATCAAGGTGATGGTGGCTTCATAGAATGTCTTTGGGAGTGTTCCCTCCTCCTTCTCTCTTCCAAAAGATTGAAAGTTCCTATAAGTTCTTCTTTGTATGTTTGGTAGAATTTGCCTGTGAAGCCATCTGGTCCTGGGCTTCTGTTTGTAGGGAGTTTTTTAATTACAGATTCTATTTTACTTCTGTTGATTGGTCTGTTCAAATTATCTGTTTCCTCTTGATTCAGTTTTTGGTGAACTGTATGTGAAATAATCAGAAAGGGAATGTAAAAAGACAATAAGACAATACCTTTTAAAATCACACCTCCAAAAATAAAATACTTAGGAATAAACCTGACCTAAGAGGTGAACGACTTATACACTGAGAACTATAGAACATTAATGAAGGAAACTGAAGATGATTCAAAGGAAATGGAAAGATATCCCATGCTCTTGGGTTGGAAGAATTACTATTGTTAAAAGGGTCATACGACCCAAAGCACTCTACAGATTTAATGCAATCCCTATCAAATTACCCATGACATTTTTTCACAGAACTAGAACAAATAATCCTAAAATTTATATGGAACCATAAAAGACTCAGAAATGCCAAAGCAGTCCTGAAGAAAAATAACAAAGCAGGAGGCCTAACCCTCTCAGACTTCAGACAATATTGTAAAGCTATAGTAATCAAAATGTCATAGAACTGGCAAAAAACGGAATGTAAGTTGGTTCAGCCACTATGGAAAACAGTATGAAGGTTCCTCAGAAAACTAAAAGTAGAATTACCATATGATCCAGCAATCCCACTCCTGGGCATATATCCAGACAAAACCATAATACAAAAAGATACATGCACCCCTATGTTCATAGTAGCACTATTCACAATAGTTAAGACATGGAAGCAACATAAATGTTCGTGGACTGCTGAATGGAGAAAGAATATATGGTACAAATACATAGTGGAATACTACTCAGCCATAAAAAAGAACAAAATAATGCCATTTGCAGCAACATGGATGCAACTAGAGATTATCATACTAAGTGAAGTAAGTCTGAAAAAGACAAATACCATATGATGTCACTTATATGTGAACTCTAAAATGTGATACAAATGAACCTATCTATGAAACAGAAACAGACTCATGGATATAGAGAACAGACTTGGGATTGCCAAGGGGAAGGGGGTTGGGGGAGGGATGTAGTGAGGGATTGAGGTTAGCAGATGTAAGATATTATATATAGAATGGATAAACAACGTCCTACTATAGCGCAGGCAACTATATTCAATATTCTATGATAAACCATAATGGAAAAGAATACATATAAATAAAGAACGTATATGTATGTGTGTATATATATATATATATATATAACTGAATCACTTTGCTGTACAGCAGAAATTATCACAACATTGTAAATCAACTATACTTCAATAAAAATTTTTTAAAAATTAAAAAACCACAATATATGGTATTCCATATAATAAAATATAGCCTAAAATATGTTATATCCATATAATAAAATACCATATAATAAAATGTGGTATATCTATATAATAAAATCCATATATTATAATATAATAAAACACAATATATGGTATATCCATAAATAATGAATGAAATACTGATAGACGCTACAACATGGATGAACCTTGAAAACATTGAAGCAAGTAAAAGAAGCCAGACACAAAAGGTCACATGTTTTATAATTTCACTTGTATGAAATATCTAGAATAGGCAAATCCATAAGACAGAAAACAAATTAGTGGTTGCCCGGTGTTGGGAGAGGGAGGAATGGGGCGTGACTGCTTAATAGGTATAGGTTTCTTTTTGGAGGGAAGATACGTTTTTTAATAAGATGGTGTGAAAGTTGCACAACATAGTGAATGTACTAAATGCCACTGAATGTTACTTTTTAAAATGATGAATTTTACATTATATGATTTTACTATAATATAAAAAGCTATTACATATACAGAGAAAATACAATTGAGAATGAAGTATTTTATAGGGGTTCTTTCTACATATAATCTCGCAATATGCTTTCAAGCCCTGTTAGGATTCACCACTGAACAAGCAACTGACCAATATAGAGTATTCACCTAAATTATTATCTTTTGTCTTGCCATCCTATTGTATGTGAACAGGCATTGCTCACATACAATATATCCTTCAAAATAGAATTATTTAAACTTTACTGCATGCTGTGGTAACTTGTGACCATTACTGTTCATCTTGAAAAAATGTTTAACATGAACATGTTCAGTAATTATTTTCAGTTTCCTACAGTGAGGTACAATTTATATTATTTATGAAAGGCAGCCTAAACCCACGTATAATAGTTTGCTCTCTTCCTTGATATATGGAATTATAGTATATGCTTATAAAGGCAGTCAAACCCAGTTATATATTCTATTTTATTTATAGATATATACATTTGGCATCATAGTTGTTAGGAATTCATGAAACAAAGATGTTTAAAAGAGCAGGTGAAAAAGATCAACAGCCTTGATCAACAACCTTGCTCTTACTCCCTTAAATAGTGACCTTTGGTGATATCAGGTGTGTGATTATCAGGATCACTTCTTTAACTTACCCTTTGAATCCAGTCTTCCACAGTGGAAAGGCCAATACCAACTCTCAGGTACCCTCCTAAAATAAGACAAATGAAATAAAGGTATAATGAAATGAAAAGCTATACCCATTCCAAGTTTAAATAGCGTTTAGTTCTATTATATTGAAGCCACTCATAATTATTCAGTGTCCCAGCGCTCCTGCCTAGTACTTATCAAAGAGAAAAATTACAAAGGTAAATAAAATACATTTTGATAACAAGGAGTTTGCATTCCACTAGAAATTGTTTCTCTTATATTCACATTTGTTAAGTATTTCACATATTTTTATAAAATGTTGATAAATTCAGATATTTCACATTTACTTCCCTCTCTTACTCGTCTGTCCTTTTTTAACTTGTCTTCTACTTCTGGTATAATTTCCAATTGCTTACCTAGGTCTGACATTAAAATCAGGAATATTTTCCATAATGTACTCATGCCCCAAGTTCTTTCCAAACTGTCTGGGTATTCCTGAAACCAGAAAAGCATCTCTCCGTGGCTTTACCATAAAAGAGAAAGTGATAGGAATACTACATCTAGTCAAAATAAATTCTAAGTATCTTTTGAGACATCACCATGTCCTTCTTTCTAACACACACCATGTAAGGTTTGTCATTGCTTTCTTCGGAATATTCCAATGACATCTTAACAGACATCTCTTTCTTAAAGAACCACCACCCTGTAATTCATCCTCCTTACCACCAACAAAATGCTCCTTATATGACAAATTTGATAATACTACTCTCCTGACAAAACTTCTTTAATAACTTGCCAAAGCTCACATAAATTCCAAGTCATTTAGTGTAGCATCGATTCTTCAAAACCTGTATCTACCTATATTCTAAGAAACATCTCAGCTTTTCTTCCCTTGCCTGAACACCAGTTCTATGATGCAGATATCAGACTGCTCCACGTTTTTAAACACATACTCTTGCCCTCTTCCGTTTGTAAATTAGGAAAATTAGAAAATTCTATTTCTTCTACCTAGATTTTTCTTCCCAAGCTTGTCTGCTTGGCAAACATTTATTGAAACTTCAGTACACTTCAGTTTCAAGTTCTTTGAGAAGTTTCTCTACACTTTGAAGGCAAAAATAAGACCTTTTTTTCTTCCATTCCACAGCACTTTGTAAATGTCTGTGTTGTCAGTGTGCTATCATAGTTAATTGAGTACATATCTGTCTCATCAAATAGACATAGTTATCCTCCTATGTCTTTGATCTTTTCTTCTGTCTCTGTTTATAATCCCCAAGGTCTGATATTTGTTCCTTTTAACTTCCATGCATATTTGTCTTTAAAATGTGATGTCGTTGATGTTGATGATACCTATGAAGAAAATGGTAATTATATTGAATATCTACTATTTGGCAAGCCCTGGGACAAGTGCTGTATGTACATTAATTACTTTAATTTCTTAGAAATTACTTACTTTCTTTCAGCCTTACAAGATAGCTTATTTTACATACCAACCATAATGATGATATTCAGAGAGCATATCTAACTTCTTTAAGACCACACAACTAGTAAATGTGGTTCTAGATTTTCTCCTTAGGCAAAGTGACAGACTTCCTGTATTTGACTCCTAGATTTGTCACCTATTGGTGACATTGACAAGCTATATGTTTTCTCTGTCTCAGTTTCCCCATCTATAAAATGGGTCAATACTAGTAAATAACTCATAAGTTGTTGTAAGTGTTCAACAAATCAACAGTTATAAGAAGTATTTAGAATAGCATTTACTGTGGAGTAAGAATGATAAACTTATTTTTAACATCTCCCAGAATTCTTTGACCTGTTTTGTCTTCCTTTATTCCCACTCCTTATGATTTCAGAATTTTCATCTCTTTATACCCAGTTGCTTCACTGGCATTCCTTCCTGGATACACAGTGATCCATGAACAATAAATATAAGTATTTTATTATACCTTTATTTGAGTATACAGGCAGAGAGGAGCTCTGGGGTCTACCAAGCACGTTTTCATGATACATGATAGTGGATTAAGAAAATATTTGGCAGAGTTAAAAGAGAGAGTGGATTGAAGAGTTTATGCCAGGGGCCGGCCAACTTCTTCTGTAAAGGGCCAGGTAGTAAATATTTTAGGCTTTGCAAGCCATAGAGTCTTTGTCACAACTGCCAAACACTGTTCTTGAAGCACAAAGGCAGCCACAGATAATATATAAATGAATTCACCTGGCTATGTTCCAAAAAAAACTTTGTTTTTAGATAGTGAAATTTGAATTTCACATAATTTTTATGTGTCAGAAAAAAATTATTGAATTTTTTTTCAACCATCTAAAAACATAAAAAGAAACATTCTCAGCACACAAGCTGTACAAAAGCAGGTGTTAGGCCACATTTGTCCTGTGGCCATGGTTTGGTGATCCCTGATTTGGACAAAGAAACTCATCCGAGAAATGTTCATGATTAGTTCTCCTCCCATAGGTTGCTGTGTTAGTTGCTATTCAGACATTCTTCAAATATATATTTTTTAAATCACCAATAATTAAACTCTTTGCTCTTTGAGTTTTAGCTGAGAGTCTTCTCCTCTGAGGCAGGGATAGCTAAGGTCTGTATTTAAAATATCTGTGGAAGAATGAGGGAGCTAAGACACTATAAATAACAGGATGGCAGATACACATAGACACTTCTATTACAACTGTAATAGCACATGTAGTAGCACATGTGTACCAGTGAAGAAACCTGACGAGTGATAACTCTGGACTGGAATACATGATTCTGGATGGATTGAATAGAGTGGGCAAGTAGACGGCACTTCCTTTATTTCTTCAAACTGATCTGGCCATTTACCACTCTGTAGATGAGCGTGAAATATCAAATATTATTTGAAACTTAAGATTCTTGAGATCTGCCTTAAGTTACTCCCAGCACAAATTACTCCCTTTGGAAAATCAGGCATTTGAGAGGTGAAGCAAGAAAGGGCCCTTTTGACATAATGTGTTTCCTTTGGAGATGTGCTGAGAAAGAGAAAAACAAATGTAGAAAGTAAATATCTGACAAAAGCAGAAAAATCAGACAGGTTCAGTTTTTCATTTCACTCTCTACTTTGCAGTTAAGTTCCTTTGAAATCATTGAGAATCTTTAATGCAGGGGAGATCTGCACAAGGCCAAGAGAAAATGAACATCTGATCTGTAAAGATCGGTGTCCAATAAAAGATTAAATAAAGTGCTGCTGTTTTTTGTTTTTTTTAATTTTTTTAAATTTTTCTTTTTTTCTCCTGACTATCAAAGCAAATGATTTTGGGGGTAGACAGCCATTTAATTATAGTAGTTATCTGGTTAATTGTTACACGGTACTACTTACTTTACCTAGGGTTTAATTCAGTTTTGTTGTGTGAAATTCTGAGAAACTGTCCCAGCCAAGAAAAACCTAAGGAGACATGATGACTAAATGTAATGTGGTATCTATCCTGGATGGGATTTGGGACCATAAAATAGGATATTAGGTAAAAAATAATGAAATCTGAAGAAAGTGTGGACTTTAGTTAATGATG